>NC_050534.1:4799379-4804452 GCF_002922805.2 Oryzias melastigma
TCCTTATTCCCTCATCCTGCATGTCTCCGCTGAAGGACAACTGATATGAACACTGACGGTCAGAACTTGCGCTCAAAACCAAGGTCTTTTTCATCTGCTCAGTAACTTTCCATCGCCAAATATGGTGTTGTTCCTGTTTTCTATGCAAAGTTAATAAAAGCCTATTGTACATTGTGGGGCGGTGGGCAGTCGGACGAAGACAGGCTGTTAACCTGTTCTCTCTTCTCCACCGCCTCCCTTTTGCAAAAGAGTGTTTTGAAGTTGAACTGACTGGTTCGTGTTTTTATTCACTTTGAAGAGAGTCTTACATTTTTATTCCTAACAATTAGTGATGCAGGTCATGTACATTTTTAATATATGTTTTGTATTTCTTCTCTATATGGGTTGTTAACAATGCCTAAGTAAAGATCAATAAAGATGATCACATAGTGTCCAAAGTGAAGAATGAGAAAAGATGTATCTAGAAAACAATAGATTTATTTATTAACCTGTTGAAATGGTGAGATCTTTAACAACTAGAATTGAGAAAAAAAAATCACAGAACTTGTATTTAAACATGGTGAAGTAAAATCAAAAGGTAATTGTTTGTTCAAATGAAGCAAAAATACCAAAGAGTCTACTAAAGTTACACGTGAGACTAGCATACAATGTTTGCTGTCACTGCTCTATGTAAATGAACTAGTTTAAAATAACTTAACCTTGTTTTGTTCCAGTATGTAAACAGATCAGGATGACCTCTTCCTGGTTTTCAGGATTTTTTACATGTTTCCATCTTATTTATATTGAGAAAGACATTTTCTAGATTCCCATAAAGAAAATCAAACAGCATCAGTCACATGTGGTGTACAGCAGCTTCTTTGTGCAGTCATCTAAAAGTGACTCATCTTTTTTTTAAGCTCCACCCCTTCGGTGTAGCTTGGTAAGGAAAACAAACAAACCCTGTGGGCGTCTTTCCATAGACTGTATATAAAATAACTGGACAGAGCACGCCCCCCTACTTCCGTGTTCCATATAGGAAGTACCACTGGGTTGCAAAAAGGCCAAAGTCCCATTGACTTACATTGAGAAACAGACAGTTATTTCTCAGTCATTTTATATCTCAGAATAATCATTCTTCCTCTGCTGCTTTCTGATTAACTTCTTTTTTCTAATCCTATTTTTTTAAAGATTTTTTTTCCATTATCAAAAGTTATTAGAGTTATAAATTGACCAATCAGATGGCTCAATAACCGTTTGTGGGTCTGACGTCGACCGTCTGGGGGGTTTGAGTGACACATGACGGGTAGCCAATGGGAGCAGACTTCATCAATGGGTCCGTGAAGACCTTTTAACACCTACTTTACAATTCAACAATGTAATCATTGTTCTACTGTTGTTTTCCTCAATGAAATGTACCGATGCAGCAGTTTGAAACAACAAGAGGAGCATGCTGTCAACATTTTTAGATGAGGATTTACTCTGTAGAAATAGATTTCACTCTGAGGTTATGTGCTTTGGACTTTTTTGTTTGTTTAACGTTCGTTTTTCTTTTTTTCACTGTTTTGATTGTAGCTTATAAATTTTAAGTTGTGTATCATACGGAATGGTACAGCTCCTCCACAAGATCACCAACCAAAGTTTAATCTTCGCCGCACTTTTCCAGCTTGCAGCCTGAATTGGACACAGCCGTCTGAGGAGCGCCAGACAAACTTGAAAGGACCTGGTTGTATTTTTAAACAGAAAAATGATCCAGCTGTTCACATGTTAGGATGGTTATTTATTTTAAATACCGGCAAACGCGCTTCTCACGTGTATCTGATCAGACTGTAACGTGGCAGCGCATGTGAAGTAACGCTGCGGCGCGCGCGAGAGGGACACGCGCCGGTCTGCAGCAGCTTCACCCAAATGCTCCTTTCATCTCGACAAAAAGGAATAAATGTAAGTAAATCCCAAAGGACCGCTGACAGAATCAAATGTTGGAATGGTTCTCCCTCAAAGACTTGAACAATCACTTGTACAATTCTTCCGAGCCGGCGTGATTAAAGTAGAAGCTGTTTACATCCGCAGTCTCGTGGTCGAAGCGTGGAAAGAGGCGGACGGTTACAATAAACTCACTCCAGATTGGCGACACTTCCTGTTGATTCCATTTACTCAGCTATGACTCAGCTATGAGGAGAGGAGGTAGTGCATTTCCAATGGGGGACCTCATTGCTCGCTCAGTCCACTGTTTTTACAGTCTATGCGTCTTTCTCTCTGACAGTATGAGGAAGTAAAGTGTTCCTACTCAAGAAGTGAAGCTCTGATCTGAGGAATCACACAGCTGCAGGACAATTGACAGGTGAACACTTTTCTACTGTTTCTTTTCATAATTTATCAATTAAGTTTTTTAAGATCCTTCAAAAAATAAACATTTGAATAGTGTTTTTGTAATTTCTGACAGGTGTAGTTTGACAAAACAAAATTCCAGTTAATAGTAAATCAAAGTTTAAAACTAGTCTGTTACTAAAAGCAAACAAATGTTTATTGCTTTATTTGTCCTGTTTAACTGTTTCTTTTGGGGAACAGGAACAAAGATGAACCGTTGTGGTCTGCTTACTGCCCAGAAGAAACCAAGTAAGAAACTGTTAACAAAAATTTTAAAAATTACATCATTTTTTATTTTATTTTATTTTTTGTCCAGAATCACATTCTGTGAACTATCCATAAGACACAGATGATCTGTTTATGTCTGCTAGCATAATTTGAAAACTAAACTTTATTAATAGTTTCTTTTAATAGTTTATTTGTCAGCAGCATTCAACCCCTATGGAAGTTGTTTTGAGACATAATTTAAAGTATTGTGCATTTCTCAACGTTTTTTTTTTTTTACCCTTGGGAACCAAACTCCGTTTTTGTTTTGTCAATGTTTGAATTTCCTGTTTTTTTAGTTTGAAAGACTACCCACTTGCTTTTTCGGTATAATTTTAATAAGCACAACCTCTCCTATGTGATACTACCTTTATTTCGTCAGTTTTTCATGTTGTATTCACACACTAGACATAAAATCATGCAAAAACAGAAAATTCCATCTAGAAAAATGGAAGCTGTCAGAGCATACTCTTCCTAAAAGGAATTTTCCACAGGAAAAAAAAAGTTCTTAAAGTCTATATTAAATGGTGTATCATCTCTGATGTCCGTGTTGATGTGGCGTCTCAGTTCCTCTGCAGAGTGTGGAGGTGGAGCTGCAGGTGAAGGACCATGTGGCTACAGTCATCTCCACTCTGAACTACCAGAACAAGGAGGACAAACCTGTAGAGGCAGTTTTTGTCTTCCCTCTGCCTGGAGATGCTGCTGTGTGTCATTTCAGTGCTAAGATTGGACAGACACACATTGTAGCTGAGCTGAAGGGGAAGCAGCAGGTGATCTGGACAGAAAGCTTTACTCTCTGGAGAGCATCAGTGAACATCACTGACATGTTTGATGTTTGCTGCAGGCTCGGGAGGAGTATGATGATGCTCTGAGTTCAGGGCAGCAGGCCTTCCTGTTGGAGGAGAGTGAACAGAGTCCGGACATCTTCTCTCTGAGGGTGGGCAGTCTGCCCCCAGGGGAGAGCGCCTCCATCAGGCTGGAGTATGTCATTGAGCTGGCTGTGGAGGCTGATGAGGCGCTGAGGTTCTGTCTGCCTGCTGTGCTCAACCCTCGCTACCAACCTCAAGGTGTGGAAACTAAAACATTTGTTGTTCAATAAATGATTTAACAATCCAGATCATTTAAAACATGTTTTTGTCATTCATATTTAAAATTTAAAATGAGTTACATTTTTTGTGTGTTTTAAAAAATGTTTTCTGGTTTCTGTGAACAAGTTAAATCAGGTAAAACAAGTTTATTCAATACAGGCTCATGTAAATCTGTTGAAGATGTTTTTTCACCTGTCATAAGTTCCTTACAACACATAGTGAATAAATGATCAAGACGCATTCAAAATGTGTTATTTTTAGCTCAAATGCTACATTCTTGTGGTAGGTATATTGAAGAAAAACACTAATGACATTAAATTTCCCTCAGAAGTCCCCCATGAGCGTATATCGTGGAGCCATTCCTGCACGAGCGTAACAACTCCTGCCTGATTCTGTGTGGAAAAAAAACCCCACAAAACGTAAACCTGCGTATGACTGGCCACCTTTCCATTGGCCTCACCCCATTCTAGTTGCTAGCGCAGTACTGAAACCACAATTGGATTTGTATCTTTTGTTTTTGAAAGTAAAATATTGACAGAAACTAAACATTTAAAATAACTATTTAGTGTAATTATCATTTTCTATTATAAAAAGCTGATACATTCTTTGTGTTCCTATTAAAATATTCAATTGAAAATAGAACAAACAGACAAAGAACTTTTAAATTCAATATTTTGCGTTTTCTGACTGTCAGGTATAAACAACCTGAAACATTTCTCTGCTACAAGAAAGATAAAAGAGATTGTGGTCAGAATCCAGATTTTACTTATCCTTTTATAGGTAGATCCGGGCATCCCCCAATCACATGAAGTCTACCATCACTGACGTATACTTCTCCATCCTCCAGTACACAAGGATTAATGATGGTTCTTGTAGTTCCTGCTTTATATCAGCTTCTCATGACCGTCATCTGGGGATTGGCTACTGTTTGTTGACATGCAAGCAAGCAGTTAAGACAGGAAGATTAAAGATAGAGAAGTTAAAATCACTCAGAGCAAATATTTGATAAATGTACAACTCTATCAGACACCAAACTACTTCAGCTTCCCCCGTAATGAAAGTTTAAATTCATTTTCTGAGAGTTCCTCTTTTTGAGTTTTCCCCACCCTGTGATCGAAATGTTTAAAAAAAAATGAATTTAAACATTCATTATGTGTTTGCTTCATTTTCCAGTTTTAAAACAGAAATATAAAATAAAGCCGCAAGCGGCGTTGGATGGCCCGCAGTCGCTACCCGCCCTCACCCTCGCCGGCCTTACCCTCGCCGCCCTCTTCCTCGCCGGCCTTACCCTCGCCGCCCTCTTCCTCGCAGCCCTCTTCCTCGCAGCCCTCTTCCTCGCCGCCCGCTCATACACACCAACGCCGCACTCGCTGCCCGC
>NC_050534.1:4805347-4806793 GCF_002922805.2 Oryzias melastigma
ATGTCTTGTTTGTGTATGTACTCCATAGAGGACATCCGGACATGCTAACTTTTTTTCAACCTTTTTATCACAATGTGACAGGAGCCAGCTCACTGACAGAGGCAGAGAAAATTCTTTACAAAATCATTGATGGAGATTCAGACATAGACTTGTCAGATGATGAGACTCCACAGGGAGTCATAGATGCAGATGAGGTAGAGAGTGCAGAGGAGTCGTCGTCGACTGAGGAAGAGGACGACAAAGTAACGGAGGCGAGGACTCGTTGTCCGCTATGGGCCAGAACTAACACGTAGGCTTCTGAGATATTTTGATTTAGATGGATTGATGTTTTCAATAGGAAATATTTTAAGGTAAGCAAACAGATGAAATACTTTAATTGCAGAAATTAACTGTATTTCTTTGTCCATCTCCTAAGATTCATGCCTGTGTTGGAAGACACCAGATGCCATAGGCAGTACTGCTTCAAATCGTGTGGACTGGCCGCCATCAAAATATCTCGATCAATACATCAACAACAAAGTTTTTGAGGGTATGTCTTTTCATACAAATCAGAGACATATTCAGCTGAGAGGCTCCACTCTAAACACAACACCTGATGAGGTTAAAACCTTCTTTGGAGTATCAGTGTACATGGCATCCACAATTCAAAATGTACTGGGCCACAAAAACAAGAGTGCCAATAGTTGCTGAGTCCATAACAAGGGATCGCTTTTTCAAGATCAGATGTTCTCTCAAAGTCACCAATGATCTTGAAATAACAGAAAAAGAGAAGAAGCAAAACCTGCTTTGGAGAGTTAGCCCGCTTCTGAAGAAGGTGCAAGAAGGATGCCTAAACCTCCCCAGGCCAGCAAAGGTTTGCGTTGATGAACAAATGGTTCCCTTCACCGGTCGATGTCCAGTCCGTCAATTTGTTCCTGGGAAGCCAAATCCAACTGGATTAAAGGTGTTTGCTCTTGCAACTCCAACTGGAATTGTGTTGGATTTTGAAGTCTACCAAGGAAAGAACACATTCATTGGCAGAGACACAGGACTTGGAATAGGAGCAAATGCAGTTCTTCGCTTGACTGAGTCCATTCCCAGGGGAACTTACATGTACTTTGACAGGTAAGAGGATGATGACCCTGGTGGTGTTCACATGAACAAGAAACTTTATGGAACTTGTTTTATCCATGTCTGTCCTTCTAGGTACTTCACCTCAATCAAACTGTTGGATAAATTGCTGGAAAAGGGCTTGCCTGCAACTGGAACTCTGATGAAAAATAGAGTCCCAAAGGAATGCAAAATTCCATCTGATAAAGGTCTACTGAAAAAAGGGAGAGGATCCTCCGTAATGGTGACAAGGAAGCCTGATGAGCTAGCTGTGACAAAATGGACTGACAATAAACCCGTACTCATGGCATCCACAGTGCATGGAGTAGAACAACAGGATACCTGCACCAGATGGTC
>NC_050534.1:4807212-4808505 GCF_002922805.2 Oryzias melastigma
ACGGTGGAGCTGGGAGCCGGAACCGGGGAGCGCGGGGCGGGAAACGTCTTTGAATCTGAGCTTTTAAATATAGTAAATTACTCTCCTCAGATAGGTGTCTTAAAACAGCAGTAGTGAAGCGTCTTCTGAAAAGGAGTCATTTGGGACATACAGTACATGGATCTCTTTGTCTATAAGTGGATGATGCATCAGAAGGTAACGGAGCCAAGAGACTTTGGCTCACCCATTTCACTTGCTGCGTCACAACTGAGAGCTTTTTCAAATGTTGGGTTATTATCTGCTCCTGATCCATCATGATTTGAAGAAAAAAAAACCAAACAAACAAACAAAAAAAACCAAGACGTTTTTAATGTCAATTGAATTTATAATTGTTCTCCATTATGAGAAAAATCCCACACCGCTCTCTTTGGGGTCCAGTTGACTCCAACCACATATTGATACGTGATTTCTTCCATGACAAAGGTGGACAGGATTTTATGTCTGTCATGGACATTAGTGAAACTCAAAAATCAAAGATAAAAAAAAGTTCAGCGCACTGTCTTGGGGGGTCCAGATGACCCCACTCTTAATGTAAACAAACTAAGGAGAGCGGAAGGGTTACAAAAGCAAAAAACACAATTTTCATTGGAGCAGACCTTTAAGAGGAAAAGTTAAACTTTTGCAACAATAGAACTGTATTGTTTCAATGCAAAAAAATATTTCAGGCCAAAAAACTCCTTTTTATAGCATATAAAAAATAGCATATAGCATATTTTTTATTTATGATATGCATTTATCTGGCATAAAGAACATTTTTAAAATACATTTTGATGTTTCCAACATTGATCCCAAACGCAAATGATAAACAAACAGTATAACTTGTAGAAAGGTTTTGAGGATTCTAAAATGTTGCTGTTTTTAAAATAAAACTTGTAAGATATACTAAAAAAGTGAAACATTGAATCATTTAACTAAAGTTCTATAATTTGTTACATTTAAAATGATTAGTTTTAATCAAACTAAAATTATGAGTTGGTGATTTATTAAATTTTATAATTAAATTTGATACAAACTAATATCTTTAAATGTGAAAAATTACAGAGTTTTTGTTAATTGATTCAATGTTATACTTTTTACAGTGTAGACAAATAAGTAAGATAAAGTTCCTGGCTTTCAGTGTAGAAATAAAAGCACTTTGTTGGGATAGAAAAACAACATTTTTTTTAAATGTAGTTACAAGGTAAAGGAAATGTGTTTATAGTGAACCTCAACACTTTTTTTTAGCTATATATATATATATATATATATATATAT
>NC_050534.1:4814351-4814714 GCF_002922805.2 Oryzias melastigma
ACAATTTTACCGAAACACTTTTACAAGTTTGACTGAAACACTTTTTCAATTTTATCAAAACACTTTTACAATTTGACCGAAACACTTTTACAAGTTTGACTGAAACACTTTTAAAATTTTACCGAAACACTTTTACAATTTGACCGAAACACTTTTACAAGTTTGACTGAAACACTTTTTCAATTTTATCAAAACACTTTTACAATTTTACCGAAACACTTTTACAAGTTTGACTGAAACACTTTTACAATTTTATCAAAACACTTTTAAAATTTCACCGAAACACTTTTACAAGTTTGAAAAAAAACTTTTACAATTTTATCAAAACACTTTTACAATTTCACCGAAGCACTTTTACGAATT
>NC_050534.1:4814819-4816807 GCF_002922805.2 Oryzias melastigma
TTTCCTGTCCCGAACAGGAAGTAGTTTAGAAATCGCCCGGAAGTGATACGTGAGAGCGGGAAAGACCGTGTTTAACAGATAACGGGAAACCATCCAGTCGAATCGTATCAATATACTAAAAACTAAATATGTATTGCCCGTTTTGTGGCAGTTCACTTGTAAGAAAAACAAGTTTTTGTGAGTCTTGTGGACGGTCACTTCATGTCCTGAAGAATGTGGACGAGGAGATGGCTGGACCGAGCAACCTGGGAGCGTGCGCTGAACAACGTAAGTGCTGCATTTTCCAATTACACCGGGCCAGGGGCATGTTGCCGAAGTTATGTACAGCATTTTCCAAATATCCTGCTCACTCTAGATCATAGGTGTCAAACTCTGGCCCGCGGGCCAAATTTGGCCGGCATTGTAATTATATTTGTGGACAAGAATTATATTTTCTGCACATAACTTTTCCATTCTGCTAAAACTGTTTACTTATTACTTCTTAAAAATCACCGTCACTTTATTGCATATCTCGTTAATATTTTATTCTGTAAATATTGTAAATTCATCTTTCAATTTTATAATTCTGTTATATTATTGTATCCTTATTTAAATTGACGTGTGCTGCCGACCTCTTGGCCAAGTCAACCTTGAAAAAGAGATCCTGATCTCAATGGTTTTGTCACCTGGTAAAATAAAGGTTATTATTATTATTATTTGGCCCGCAAGGCTATTTCAAATTAATATGAGAGCTGGCCTGCCTGTATTATATTGTGGCAGCGCTGTAACAGGTATTCACGAAGTATTTACGTAGATTTACGCGTTTAAATCTCGTAGTTTAACTTTTTTTCCGTCGTACATATTTGACAAGGTAGTATGTTTTGAAGAAAAAAAAAATCCTTATCAGTCAAATGCACAGAATTTGACTTAACCAATGTTTGAGAATAGGGACAACCTCTGGTGAACTTGGTATTTGGTCATACGTGTTACAATCTGAGGTTTTTCAGTTGTTTGCACCTAACATGGTAAAAAATGGTAAATGGCGTATACTTGTATAGCGCTTTCTACCCTCCTTCGAGGGCCCAAAGCGCTTCACAGTCACAGACCCATTCACACGCACATTCACACACTGGTGGTGGCTCCGCTGCCGAACACTGGCGCCAACCTCCCACCAGAGGTTATTCGGGGTTCAGTGTCTTGCCCAAGGACACTTCGACACATGGGCGGGCAAGGCGGAGTCGAACCCGCTCACTTCTGATCAGGAGTCGACCGCTCTACAACTGCACCACGGCCGCCCCATAACATTTTGTTACTGACAAATCTGTCTCATTCCAGAACAAGAGCCATGCCCATCTTACAAGAAATTTGTGGAGTTTCGAAGTGCCAAGTCAAAAGAGCGTCAGTCATTTCATGTCGGCAAAAAAAGATTTAAGCAGGCATCCAAACGTGTACAAGTATGTTTTCTTTCTTTTACTTACCCATGTGTAGTATGTATTTTTCTGTGTGGTATAGAGCATGGATAATTTTTTTTTTATTGTTTCTAGATAAATATTGGATTGATGGTGCCCCTGGGAAATGGTATGGGTTTGAAACCTGTGAGAGGGAAAACATTACCATTGTTCACAGATCCAGAAATCACTGCCCCAGATCTTTTGGAGAAGGCTATTCATAAAATGAAGGCCTTCAATAAAGATATGGCTCCTGGACCATTTGTGCTCCTTTACCCGGATTGCTCTGAAGTTGTCAATGTACCAGGGTCTGACAAACCATTCCAATTAGGGGAGTATAAAAACGAGATTGGAAAGGCCTATTCCAGAATAACGCTCTTCATTTGTCAAGAGTCGCACTTCAAAGGAGGTTTGATGATTTCATAAGCTAGTGTTTAGACATGACCACACATTGTACCAAGTACCAAGTTAATTATTTTTTGAATGTTTCTTTTGAATTTACAGAGAATGATGAGGTTGATGAATCCGATCCAGAAATTATCATAACTTCAAGGAGCACTG
>NC_050534.1:4817731-4821333 GCF_002922805.2 Oryzias melastigma
CAAAAAGACAATTTTCAATTTTAACATAAACATACCTTGAATAGTAAAAGGGATAAAAAAAAACAGCTTTTAATTAGGATGTTAGGATGCTTAGTCAATGACTGAGAGTGAGGTGTTTAAATATATATATATATATATATATATATATTTTTTTTTTTCTTCAGAAATTCACAGGGACATTCATCCACAGTCCAGGATCAAGAGGTATTGGGTCACATTATAGCAACTTGAAACATACTACATGGCTTGGCCAAAAGAAAGTTTTACATGTATACCGGTATTATTGCAAGATTTTATCACAGGACATATTGACTGTTCTATGCTGTAATAAAAGTCACAAAGAATATATTAGTTAATAAAAAACAAAACAGTGTTCCTATAAAAAACTGCATTTTGGTGACATTTTTCATTTATGCATTTTACAGATAATCATATCTGACTCAGAGGATCGGGTTCCCTCAGAAAAAAATGCTTCCAGTTCCTGTTACCAGTCAGTACAAAATTATACTTGAGTTCAATTTAATTTGCCATGTATGCAATTAATTATTTTGTTTTTAAAATGAAACATTTCCTTGTATACTTTCCCAATGTTAAATCTTTCACAACAGCCAATACACAAACCTGTATGCACCACATGTTGAAGAGGAGGAGGAGGAGCTAGTTCCACAAACTCTGGACCATTCGGAGCATGCAACAATGTAAGTTATTTTCCCAGCTTTTACCATTTGTAGTGCCTAACTCAGTTTTTCAAAAACTGTGCTTTATGTATCTTAATGTCTAATTTTAAATATCATTATAGGGAAAGGACTGACCTTCTACTGCCTGATGTTATTTCAAACCTTTCGAGTGTTATTGACCATACCCAAGTTAGCCGATTTAACATTTCCAGATGTGATGTTTGGGATGGTGCAGTCAGGGGGTTCAGACGCCAAAGTTTTTCTGAATTCTCTGACATTCTGGTGAAATTCAGTGATGATGCTGGAATTTTGGAAGAGGGATTGGACATGGGGGTCCAAGAAGAGAGTTTTTAACCCTGCTGATGAAATGCCTGAAAGATCGACCCATTTTTGATGGACCAGATGGCCATCGCTTCTTGGTCTACAACTCAAAAGGTATGCAACAGTTTCTAACCAAAAGTGACTATTGAATGAAAACTTAAATAGGACTGAATTTATCTTTGCATTTTATATTGTTTTTGAACGTTTTCTGTTTGGTATTATTTGCCAATTATCAATAGCCAAATGGCATGTATAATATGTGACAAGAAGGAAATAAGAATGTAGCAGACATGCTTGTGATTTACACTATTCACAAAAAGTTTGAGATATTGTGAGATATGGAAGACAAAGTGTTTGTTTCAGTTTCATTTCACAAACTCAGAGTTTCAACTATAAACCTGCTTCTTGAAACGGGCCCATGGGCATTTCTTTTGGATGTCACCACAACAAATTCCCACTAAAACTATTGCGTTCAGCTTTGATTGCGTTCAGCTTTGATACCAAGGGCGATGAGACCCACTACAGGAAGGAAGTGGACCTGCTGACAACATGGTGCAGAGACAATAACCTCCAGCTAAATGTCAGCAAGACCAAGGAGATTGTTGTCGACTTCCAGAGGGGCCACACTCAACACCTGCCACTGATCATTGACGGCACTGCAGTGGAGAGAGTGACGAGCACCAAGTTCCTCGGGCTGCACATCAGTGAGGACCTGTCCTGGACCGCCAACACCACATCACTGGCAAAGAAAGCCCAGCAGCGCCTCTACTTCCTGCGGAAGCTGAAAAGGTCAAGAGCTTCACCGTCCATCATGACCATGTTCTACAGAGGAACCATCGAGAGCATCATCTCCAGCTGCATCACTGTGTGGGGCGGCAGCTGCACGGTCTACAACAAAAGAGCCCTGCAGCGCATAGTGAACACAGCCAGCAAAACCATCGGAGCACCACTACCCTCCCTGCAGGACTTATACACCACCCGCCTCACCCGTAAAGCGCTGACAATTGTCAGGGATGCTCACCACCCTGCACACAACCTGTTCAGCCTCCTGCCCTCAGGGAGGAGGTACAGGAGCCTCCGCTCCCGCACCACCAGACTCAGGAACAGCTTCATTCATCAGGCTGTCAGGATGCTGAACTCCTCCCAAACTCCCCAACCACCTATCCTCCACCTGGCTCCCCCCCCGACATGAACAAAGCTCGGAAACCCACATGAACAATAATGCCTGCACTACTTGTCACTTTGAACCCCCCCATCTATTGTACATTTGTACATTTACATTTGTAAATTTAAATTTATTGCCTTCTCTATATTTTTAAGCCTTCTCTATATTTTATGCCTTCTCTATATTTTTATTGGTTATGTTGTAAATTGTCTTTTTTTTGGGAGAGCAGGAAACGGAATTTCAATTCTTTGTATGTCAGCACATATGAAGGATTGACAATAAAGTTGACTTTGATTTTATGGCAGCCTAATAACTTGTATGATATACTACCTTCACCTGAGTCATGAGCATGTCTTTTCCAGAATTGCTTCTATTTTCTCCTTATTTTGCTTGAAGTGGTGTCGATGTTTTGTCATTTCACTATTAATTCACAGCTGTGAAAGAGGATGAGTACTACTTGGCAGGGAAAATGATTGCCGTCTCGATTGTGCATGGAGGTCCAGGGCCCCATTTCCTGTCCGAAGATCTTGTTAATCATCTTGCAGGACAGAAGTCATTCAAGGGGACGATTGATTTAGTGACAGACGCAGAAGTAGGGAGAGCTTTGCATGAGGTAAGATCAGGGAATCTTAGGTTTTATAAAGCTTGATTGAGGTGTAGTTTGTGCAGTTTCTTTAAATCAGTCCACAAAGCACCTTTCTCCCGAATGCTTTAGTATAACCTTTTCTGTAATTAACCATGTCAAACTTACTAGTCGGAGCTTTTAGTTTTACATTAATTGTTGTTTGTTATTGAGTTAATTTTTAGTTTTTTATGATTCAGTTTCCATATGTATAGCATTTATCTGCAAGTGTTTGCATGCAGTTATTGATGAGGGGTTTTGTCTGTTTGAAATATCCTTCAGATTCAAAATGCTACTACGCTGGATGCCCTGCGAGAATGCACCATGAGGCACATAACAATGTTGCAGATGGCAGGTTGCATGAGACATGTTACTACAATCATGGAGAAGACTGAAATTGTGTCTGACTACCTGTCATGGTTTGTCATTTACCGCAATTCAGCAGTTATAGACAGGTAACAGTAGTTACTTAAGGATTTCTTTTCTACGTACATACATGTTAGAACTATTTAGTATCCCCGTAGTCAGCCATTGGTTTGCAAAAGCAGGGTTTTCCATAGAACACTGGAAAATTAAACTATTAATGACATGGCAAATTTGTGTGTTCTCCACTTTCCAGATTCAAAGACGGTCTCTCTGCAATGCAGTTTCTAACTGCGTTACAGCAGCACCCGACTCTGCTGGCTCCTGTTCTGTGTCTTCAAGAAAAGCCACTCACCGCTGACGTACTTGAGAGACTTTTCAGACCGGATTTGAGTCCCCAAGGCAGCAACAGGAGGCGCCAGGAGATACAAACTTTGAGCTTCTGGGGAGATTA
>NC_050534.1:4821642-4824201 GCF_002922805.2 Oryzias melastigma
CCGGCACAATGAGACCCTGGCTTGGGCCCCCTTGTGGCTACATTATAGCATGTTAGCATCTGTTGAGTGTTTAATTTTTAAATCTAAATGCAAGTGTAATTAAAAGAATGCAATAGAATAAAATTTAATTTGAGATGCAGCTCACATGTGAGTTGTGCTATTTTTGGAAGAGACTTGAGGGCACCTTGTCGGGTCCTTGAGGGCTACCTTGTGCCCGCGGGCGCCACGTTGGTGACCCCTGCTTTAACTACTATTAGAATAATCATTTAAAGCAGCACTAGCTGCCCGACAGTTCTCCAAAAGTGTGGGAACTTGAAGCTCCCGCTACATGTGGGAGGAGCTTCATCAAACACTTTTCTCGACTGCATCATGGAGGATATCAGGTTTATTTCATGTTAAGAACTGAATTAAAGCATCGGTCCTCGTCTCGTCAGGAGAAAGGGATGTGCCGTCATGTTCTACTTGTCCTACGTTCTTGTTGTGTTTTGTACAAAAATAAGGAACATGTGCAGTCTCTACATGATCCTCTATGAATGAACATGTCATTCTGGTTTCTACGTGATGAAAACGTGACGTCTCTAACGTGAATGTTCTTTAAATGTTCATGAGGAACTCATATTTGAACATCTTTCACTTTAAAAAGGGGCGGAGACCTCAGAGAACTCTAAGTTTCCTGAAGAAAACCTGCTACCGACCAGGTTTCGTTCACAGACTCAGTTACCATAGTGATTGATTCTGAGTTCATCTTAACCTGCTTCTTGGAACGGGCTTGGTTTCACCTACTTTCCCGGGTTTGAGTTATCTCTCTTTCTGGAACCGAAAACTCAGAGTTTTGGTGAATTTGGAGTTCACGAACTCAGAGTTCCAACAAAACCTGCTTCTAGAAACGGGCCCCTGGTATGTTTCATCCAATTGTTTTTGTCAACAGATCTCCTTCACAAATGCCAGGATGTGTGAAGAAGCTGGACTGAAAACCAGACCAGAACCAGACCAGAACCAGGAGAACCGGGTGAACGGGGAATGCCAGTAAGGCTCTTTACGTTCACTCATCTCTGCTGCTCAAACTCCAGAGACTAAAGGAGGCCCAGCGTCTTTCCCAACGACACTAACCTGCCATCCTCTGAGCAGAGGTAGACCGGCCTACCGCTAAGCCACGGGTCTGCAACCTTCAACATTTCAAGAGCCATTCTGGAGGATTTCTCACTCCATCTTTTTTCCCCCGTTAGAGAAAGGTGCAGATTTGTATTTATGCTATTGTTACTATTCTGATGAATACAAATACTTTTGCTTTTTAAAGAATAAACAGAACAGAAACAAAGAGAAAGTACACTAAGTATGAGTTTCTAATTCTTTAGATGTCTGCATTTGTTTCTTTCAAAATAAAAGACTTCCTGTACCACATAAAATCATCTCAATGTAAGAAGTGGTGAAATGTTTTGATGACAGATGAAACCATAACCACAAATTCATACATTCGAACTGAAAAATAATACTAGAAGTACTAAGGTAACCCTTGTGTTTTTCTTAATTAAAATACTTTTTTACTGAAATAGAAAGTGTACCTTAAATTCTGGTTGTGTGTACTGATAAACAGAACTCAAACATCTGGGGCCCGTTTCAAGAAGCAGGTTTTGTTGGAACTCTGANCGAACTCTAAATTTGTTGAACCTGCTTCTTGAAACGGGCCCCTGATTTGGTGAACTATGAAGCCAAACTGCTTGATGGATTGTTGGAGCATTATGGGTAATGTAGTCAGGATCCTGGTGGGGCGATACATGAGATGAACCTAAAATATGTTACTTTTCAAGTTAAAACTTTGGGTTTTTTTAGCCAGAGATGCAGATCTAAGAGAACGGCACGTGGCTCCGGACTCCTGCGCAACACCATGGCTGCCCACAGTCCAACCCTCCATCCAGCAGATCCGACCCAGCAGTGCTGAACGGGTCCAGGTTCTACAGTTTCTGCGTCGCAGCTCGTTAGAGAGTCTGATCTTCAACACAGAGGAAGACGGGAGAGAATTTCTGTTACAGCTTTTATTCAAACGGCCTACACGTCCGTCCGACCCGGTTCCGTCCGACCCGGTTCCGTCCGTCCGTAGAGCTGCCATCCCAGACTCCACCACCAGGAGGACTGTGAGCTTCCACATCTTTGACCCCAGAACCAGCAGAACGGGATCCAAACCTGCAAATAGAGGCTGACCACTCCACCATTGGACCACAGAGCTGCAGAGTGAACTGTTCAGCATCAGTGTTTTATTAGAAACCATGTATTAAAGGTATCCCATGAGCCTTTGCAGCAGGAGCTGTAGAGAATGGAAACAGGCACCCTCTGCTGGTGACACCGACTTTATTCACCCCAAAAACACCTCAGTGGATCAACCCCCCCTCCCCCCATAAACAGCTGATCCAACAGGTGACTGAACGAAAAGAGGGGGGGAGGGGCAGAACTCTTCTTAGAACAAATAAACCCCGCCTACATGCAGGTAAGCCCCCTCACATGGAGGAGGGCATGTAGTGAGAGGGGGGGGCAGTAATGTAACCAACCATGTGGGGGGGGTTG
>NC_050534.1:4824301-4868385 GCF_002922805.2 Oryzias melastigma
CAAACATGGATTTATTTTATTTATTGTTGCTTAAAATAAGCTGAAAGTGAACAACAACATTTATTGTTGCTTAAAATGTTTTTTCACATGCAAAAAAAGCTCTGCTCCTTTGAACAAAATTTGATTCTCGCTCCACGTGTTGTCAGGTTTCCATGACAACAAACCCCTGAGCAGACCTTGACTTCAGCGGCTAAAGATATATTTGAATGGTTTGGACTAAATGTATCCATTTTCCTTCTGATCAGCATCAGAACTGGCCGCTGAAGCTTTCCCTGGACCGATCATCCCAAACGGGAGCAGAGACGTCCCTCGTGGCAGTACGCCGCCCTTTTCGGTCACCATGACGACCAGTCCCTTTATTTTCCCAACCAACTGGCCTTGGTTTGTAATTCCAGGTGAGAACAGACGCTATTATTCTGTCACCTGAAGGGTAAAAACCCAAATGGACTCTATGGTCTGTTTTCTGGTAGATTACCTGACGGTGGAAGGGATGAAGGATGTCCAGGTAAACGGGGTTCTTCTCAAACGCTGAAGGTGTAAGTTCCAGTAGTCCTGAAGTCTCCGTTCCGCGTAGAGCGCTCCATCTCCACGTTTCACCTCCTCCACCGTCATGCTGACGGGTTTGCCTCAAGGGAACTTGACGCACCGGGATGTCGCCCAGCTGGTCTGGCCTTTTCTCCCCCAACAGACTCTACGCTGTTTGTTCTACAACGTGACGGTCCTCCCCCTGCAGAGACGGGTGACCATCTCCGCATCCATGGAAACAAAAGCGTCTTTCTAGATTTATGTGGGTTTTATTCCTCCAAACCTTCAGGCTTTTGTACATTTCAACGACCGGGACTCGTGCTGTCGGTTTCTTCGGAGCCACATCTCAAACCGGGTTTCCGTCAGAGGCTGCGTCCTCAGCGTCCATTTGGTTTTAGAGGACATAGAGCCTGCGTATAATGAGGTAATGAAGTTCTGATTTGATGCTGGAGTCCATTTACGTGTAAATAAATCTGGTGATTTTCTAAAATCCAGATCGGATTATGCAAACCTCATAAAAACACAATTTTCCTTAAACTGCTTCCATCTTAAGTGAAGGTTTCTATCTTTTTGTCTGAACAGGAGATCATTTACTAAACTTTAATGAAGTGGAGCAACTCAGTAAGTCATATTCTTCTTTATTTATGTCTTCGTTTGGTGAAAGCTGCTGCTTCAAATGTTTTTTTTCCAGCGCGTTCCAGATCTGGAGTCCCTGGAGGAGCGGCTGCTCTGCGTGGAGATCTGGGAGGCGTCCGTGGGCCTCGCCATGACGGTCATGGAAGCATCAACGGCATCCTTTGAGGGTTTCCTGTCTCTTGCCAACAGGGTACGACCATAAAAGTGGCTGAAGGAGAGGAGATGAAGAAGACTGACGACGGTGACTGTGTTTCATTCTATATAGTGTTAATTTATTTATTGTAGGAGTTACTTTCTAAAAAAGAATCTACAACAAGCAAAATCTGTTAGTTTTACGATAATGCTGAATGTTTTAATAAGGAGAGAACTGGATTTGTGTGTGTGTGTAATGCTTGATTTGTAACTGACACTATGTATTTTCTGTGTATCCGTGTGTACTTGCAATAATGAAATCACATGTACAAAAATTATTAAAAGAATACATATATTTTACACATGCGCAACTTTACATTTCAGCAGCTTGAAACTAACTAGAGACACAAATCTTTAAAAACGTACCAATTGCCAAATACACACACACACACTTGCATTTGCACTCAAATCTGATCTGAGACTCCAAGATTCTTGTGTAAATGATGCGTTCAAATGCTGCTAGAATGCTGAGTCATCAATTTTCTTAACAGCTGCTTTAAACTTTGCATTTCTATAGAACTTTTGACATTTTCCCACTTTCTTAAACAGATATTTCTGTTCCTGGGAACACCACATGGTCTCCCTAGTGGAGCTGGAGGAAGTGGCCGGAGAGAGGGAAGTCTGTGTATCTTTGCTTAGACTTCTGCTAAATCTTCTTCTTTTGTCTTTTGCTCACCAATGCAGCGTGTCTGAAGATGGAAGCTGTCCTATTTGAATAAACATCAAGTCAGGTTGTTTTCCATCCATCCATCTTCTTAACCGCTTCTTCCCTTTCGGGGTCGCGGGGAGCCGGAGCCTATCCCGGCTACCGATGGGTGAAGGCGGGGTACACCCCGGACAGGTCTCCAGTCTGTTGCAGGGCCTCAATCACACACCCATTCACTCTCTCATTCACACCTAGGGGCAATTTAGAGTCACCAATTAACCTATGAAGCATGTTTTTGGATGGTGGGAGGAAGCCGGAGTCCCCGGTGAAAACCCACGCATGCACGGGGAGAACATGCAAACTCCACACAGAAAGGTCCCAGCCGGGATTCGAACCGGGGCCTTCTCGCTGTGAGGCGAGAGCGCTAACCACTGCACCACCGTGCAGCCCGTCAGGTTGTTTTATTTTATTTAATAAAAAAATAGAAATGAAACCCAGATTTTAGATTCTTAATGATCCAGAATGAGGTTTGTGAATGTCTGCTGGAGCTCGTTGGGAGATGTTTGGAGGCTTCTGTGTTTGCTGGAAGATGAATAGAGGTGGGTTTGTGGGGTTTGTGGGGTTTGTGGGTCAGGAATGGTGGAAGTGAGTTGGTTTTCTCCAATTGAGGGTATCTGGTTGGTTCTGTTGCTCCTCCAGCAGTTTGGACTGAAGTTGTCCTTTATATGAGTCATTGGTTTGGGCAGAATCTTTGAATGTTGCTGGATGTTTCACAGTAAAATTTAGAGACTTTAATTTAAAAAAAAAAGTTATTTTTATTATATTTAAAAAATATGTTTTTTAGCTTCCATATATTGGATTCTGGTAAAAGTGAAAGTGGACTCTACATTCACACCAACTGGCTTGAATCTTTGTTTATTATGAATAGAATTCTTTAGTTCCTCTTTAGACCGAGGTAAAGTAAAACTGGTTTTGAAGGGACTTTTCTAAATAAATCAAAGTTACAAACTGCAGAATTGATACTTGGGACACTTTAACACCAGAGCTCTAGTTTTTATGTTCTTTCAGAATCTGGTAGAATTAATATGTTTAAGGTCGAAAAGTTACAGTCTGTTAAGGATTTTGTGTTTTTGTTCTAAACCTTTACAACTAAAGTAGATCAAAAAGTCATTTTTAGCAAACAAGTTAGCAAGTTAGCAAACAGTGAGACGAGAGGCCTTGTTATTAATGGCCCGATGTTATCTTGTGCTTATTTCCATATATAGGCCTTTATATATTCTCTATATTTTTTTATGGAGACTAAAATATTGAAAGATATTTAAGCTTTAAGTTGATTTATTCTGGAAAAATATTCCTGACTTTTTTTATTTTTCACAACTAAGTAAAAAAATTATGGTTTTAAAGTTTTAAAAATTGGCATTCTGTTAGCTTTTTAGACTATTTCTGCATTTACTAAGATTTTTTAGGTTATTTTGGAGTTTAGCTAATATAGGCTTTTTTTTAGGCTGTTGTGGAGGTTGCCTAACATTTACACGCTAGCTGTTTTGGCTAATTTGGCCAATTTTTTAGTCTATTTTAAGGTTTAGCTATTTTTTCAGCAACATGTTAGCTGTTAAAAGTTTTTTTTATAGTTTTTTTTGGCTAATTTGGCATTTAGATAATATTTTACATATTATAACACAGCTACCACCTTAAGCGTTTTTAGCTATCAGCTTTAGCATCTTCAGCGGCCAAATTCATCTTACAGAATTCACTCTAGCAATTATCGCAGGTGATACTATATATCTATTTCATAATTATGCTAAAAAGTTATGGTTTTGAAGTTTAAAAATATGGTTTTAGTGTGTTCAATAAATGTTTATCCTGTTCAGCCCTCGACCTAAGGTGTGTTTTGGATTTTGGCCCCCTGTGCGATTGAGTTTGACACCTCTACCTTAGACAAAGGTTAAAACATGTTGTGGGTTAAGCTTAAAGCACATAAAAGCGAAACACTATAATCAGTTTTAAAATTAAAATGTTCAAAAACATTTCTTCCTTTGATAACTTCCTTCTAGAGTGTCAAAGCTTTGCCCTCTGTGGAGGAAACGGCGATACGTCACCTTGTGTCGCATGCCGACCGTGGGTGTCACTACTGTAAGGAATGTTCTCGCATTACCAGCACCTGATATCTTATGAGCTGCATTCTTGCATTGACGCAGTCTCCAGCTTTAGATTTAAACTGGGTGAACACATGCAAGTGTAATTAACCAAAGCAGCAGCGGTGTTGATCATTCTCAGCGTGTTTTAGTTGTCCACACATACGCATGTGCTGCCAGTAAACAGGTTCTACCGGCAGATCCAAACCTCCGGTGAGCAGACACATTCTGACCCGAACCTTTGAATGCTTTTAACTCACCTTTTTTACCTAAGAAAGGCAGTTTTTTGACAGAAAAGCCCATGACTGTCATATGAGCCCAGAAGGTGACAGAACTATGGACAAAAATGAGAATAAAATAGATGTGCCTTTGTTATTTTTGCAGGAGAAAAGACTTTCAGACTTACTTCACTCATACAACTTCTAACTTACCTATAAAATGTGTGGAAATGTTTCAGGCAAATCTCAATGTGACTTACTCAAAGCCTGCTTTTCCAAGAAACATGAAGCATGCCCTGCTGTTCTGTGAAAGGTTGTGTCACTGTCCTGCAGACGCCGTCCTGCTGCCCTGCATCAACTGATGCACTGTTTTCCCTTTACTTTAGCAAATCGGGGGAAAGAAAAACAAAAATCACATGCTCTGTAGTTAGTGATTCCCAAAGGGAAATCATTTTTAAAATTACTTCAAGAATTAAAACAGTGGAATAAGACAGTAAAAAACAGACATATTGAACTAATTTCACATATTAAATTTAAAAAAATCAGTACAATAAAATACAAAATATAAACTAGAAAAGTTGCATTATCTATAATAATGCTAGTATGATTGTTTTTTGCTGAAAGTAGTTGCTGAAGATCTTGAAGCTTTTTGCTGAAAATGGTGACAATTTTCTTTATTTGTGGAAAGGATTTGCTCAAAATGCAAAAAGCTATGTTATATTTGCTAAAAGACAGGAATTTCATTAAAGAACTATGAAAGAGGAACTCAATTTCTGAAAAATGAGTGGTACAATTGTTTAAAAATTCTTAATACAGTACATGCCAATTTTGCAAAAATATTTAGTGTTGCTTAAATATGAGCTTATCTCCAAATTAGCCCCCAAAAAGCTAGCTTGTTGATTAAATACTAGCTAAACTCCAAAATAGCCTAAAACTCCTCTGTAAACTAAATTAGCCAAAAATGTTAGCCTATTGCTAAAATAGAAGCTAAGCTCTAATCAATAAAACCTATAAAGACATTAGAAGATAACAAATTAGCCAAAAATGTTAGCATGTTGCTAAAAATTGTCTAAACTCCAAATTAGCATAAAAAAACCTCAGTAGATCCCAAATTATCCAATAAAACTAGCACATTGCTTAACTACTAGCTAAACTCCGAAATAGCTTAAAATTCTTTAGGAAACTAAATTAGTCAAAGACGTTAGCCTGCTGCTAAAATAGGAGCTAAGCGCTAAAAAAACAGTAAATGATAAAATGTTAGCATTTTGCTAAATCATTCGGTAAAATTGCTATAAAAGATTAAAACATAACCATGAATATAATAAAAGGTTTGTTGATAATCTCCTTAACATTATTCAATGTGAAGACTTTGCAGCCTTTGGTGCATGCTAAAATAAGCATTTTAAAACATGTTTTAATAAGGCAAAAGGGATGTCCCTGTGAAGGCCTGTGAATGCTCTGAATGTATAAAAAGTGCTACACAAATAAAGATGCTTCAAGGGGTTTAATCTAAAGGGACTCCAAGGACCAAACCAAACATTGAAAAAGATTTTCTGAAGCTGCTGAAAATGTTGGCTCAACAAAAGACATCAATGAGAATAAATGCAAGCAACTAGAGGACAGGAGCTCCGTCAAAATCCTCCGTTTGTATAGGATTCAGAAACAGAAGGATAGAAGAATCAATGAGAAATGAGTTCAGCATTTCAACAAAAATCTACTTGTTTGGCTGGAACTTTAAGGCCTTCAGTGACGATTGTTCGAAGGTTTTTCTGAAGGCTGCTCTTTTAAAACTCCATGTGACCGTCAGGGAACATTCAGAAATCCCTCGGGAAAATATTTCTAAAGTTTTCCCCAAAACACTGCAGGGTTGAAATTTTTTTCTTACTGGTATTTCTTTCCATGCAAACAGAGAAAAACAAAACTTGGCAATCGTTCGTTTTTCTTCCCTAAACAGGCAACTAAAAATAGAAGACTAAACAGTAAACAAGTAAAATACCGATCTCAATGTTTTCAATAAGTTTTCATTTGAATTATAATCATTTTCTTTTAAAGAAAAAGGCGATCTTATCTGAATTTGATTAAAATTGTATTTCTGCGTATTTCTTTATTCAAATTGTTGTGAATCAGAGGAAATGTCCTGTTCAAAAGAACATTTCTTCTGCTGCATCGGAGCTCCTCCCCCATTCTGATGAATCAGAGCTCCGCCCCCATTCTGATGCATCAGACTTCAGCAATCTTGGTTTCCAAATGAAGGGTGAAGGATGCTTGTATTTTTCCCATTCAAAAACTTTATAATTTTTTAAATATTGAGCAAAATATGCCATAGGAAATTAATGAGAAACTCTTCAAATTCTTTAAAAATTTTGTTCACTTTGGAACCTTTGAACTTCCACATACTCTCAGCTAGACACTATTCCAACTTTAAAATGTTCAGGAAATGTTGAGCAATTTATGTTAAACTCAGCTTTTCAAAACACCATATGCTTTTTATACAAATAGAGTTCAAGTTGTATGCAAATTTCAGGACATTTTTTGACGGAATGTTCTGGATGTAGAGTGGATGACGTCACAGCTGGAGTAAAGCAGCACAAACTGGCATTACTCAAACACCGTTCGTCAAAGAATGATGATTCTTTCAGCAAAACGTAGGAAGATGTCTCTGAATTCATTATGCGTGACCGTCATAGCTGTGCGGAAAACACATTTGTGAGCACATTTTGTAAACAAATTTAGCATTTTGCAAATAGCTTTTGCATTTTCAGTAAATCCTCTTGGCAATTAAAATACATTTCTTCAGCATCTTCAGCGACCACATTCAACAAAAAGCATTCCCATTATCACAGGTAATGGAACTTTTCTAGTATTAGGTTGGGTTGTGAGGGGCTGTAAGCTGGCAGGAGAGAGTGCCAAAAATGTTCAAGAAAATGACACCGGTTTGCTGATTTTGGCTAAAAACAGCCTTATTTTAATTAAAAGACAACTGGGAATGAGTTTAAAAAAATAATTTGGGACTTGAAGGTAGTATTTGTGGGTTGTCATACACAAACAGCCCGTCAGACGTGTGCACAAATGTCATTTTATGTTGTCAGATTTGTCCACAACAATACAGGACAAACCAGTCTGACACAGTATTTGACTTTTACCTCCCTCAGTGTCCCCAGAAGCCCTTTTAGCTGCTTTTAAAATGACCCCAGAGCCCCCTGTTTTTATGTCAGATGAGTGTTCGCCACGGACAGAAATCCTCACTTTTAATGCATGTTAGAGTATGAACTCAGAAAGTCATTCATGAGAACAATGGTTCAGGGAGTCTTCACTCCACAAAAAGGATTAGTCACCGCAGTTCAAAAACATCCCAGGTATCCGGCGTTTCCGCTCAGGAATGGTCGGACTGTGGCGTGAAGCACACGTGGTTGCAGGCGAGAATGCAGACGGACGGCTCTTTAATCAACACACAGGCAGACAACTTTTTAGAGTCTTTCATTTAGACGTATTTACAGTATGGCTTAAGAGGAACTTTTCCCCACATAAATTATTATTTTTTTGTTATTTTGCAGGAGAAAAAGAAGTAATGACTGTTTTCACTTCACTGTTATGTTTGTTTGCAGCCTAAACAGATTTAAAATCCAGTTTTTGGATCAAACCCTGCAGAAAGTCTACACATGTGACAAAACCACATGTGGTTAACTCGCATCGTATCAGGTAATTTGTCTTCTGGGTTCTCAAGCATCTCCAGTGACGATATCAAACTCCAAAATAACTCCAGGTTTGTAAATTCAATACACACCTTTCTGTTGCCAGAAAGTGTTATTTTAGATTTAGCAGGAAGGGAGTGGCACCTGCTGACAATACAGGAGTCGGCTCCAAAGATCTGAGCTCAGGGGGACGTTCGCCGTGAAGAGCAGAGAGACGGGGACGTCTGTGAAAGCTGCTGCCATGTTTTAGAAACAGGTCTGTCCGGTTCTTGTCCCCATGATGGTCACACATCCAGGAAACGAAGGAGCTGAATCATTCCTCAAATACTCTTGGGCTAAATCCTTTTGCTGTCTTTGAGGACATGTGATTTGAAGAACCAGATTCAGTTTACGTTGTGAAGAGTTTTCTGCAGCTCCTCAGGAGTTTCAGCTGCAGAGGAACAACTACGGCCTTCAGACAAACCTGCTCTTAAGAGGCTTCAGGCATCAGCTTCATCCGCTGATCCTTTGAATGGACTGTTTTCATCAAAATTATGTGAATGGTTCAAAACTTCTGATGATAAATGGAAAAACGGAACCAACAAGCTGATTTTTTTTAACATGCTCTTGATAATTCTCTCTTATTTTTTTTTAAAATCTAAACTGACCAATTGACATTTTTCACAGTGACGTCAGACAAAACGACAACAAGGCCGACAAAGTCAATCTTTACTTCTGGTGTTCACATTTAGAACGGATAAGCTGACAGCTGAACGCTGCCTGACACAATTTTACATAAATAATAATAGGTAAAATTAACAATTTCAAAAGAAAAATGTTCAATATTTATTTTATAAATGTCCTGCTGAACTTTATTTTCATTTTCTCTCTTAGATCGTTCACAAATCTAAACACAGATTTGAATAGTCCTCCAATATTTGAGGTTTTATTCAAAATATTGACCTTTCATTTGAGCAAATATTATTCTAGCTGGTTCTATTTTGGCTGATGTTATTTGCACGTATTTTAAGTGCGAACAGGACAAAAGTCAATAGAAATTCATGTTGTTCACATTTAATACCTTCAGTAAAGACACACATCGCTGCAAGTCTGCACACATGTTAATCACTTCCCAGGATAAATGTACTTGTTATTCTACACGATATTTTGGAGGATAATATAAAAACAGGAATGGTTTGGCTCAGTTAAAATGTTCAGAGCAGCTATAGAGCCACGTAGTTTCAGCTTTCAAAAATAAGAGCGGCCAAGTAAAAAAGAAAAAAAAAATTATAATCTCTGGGCCATTTTACAACATTACGTGGAAATAGTCACTTTCCCAACAGCTTCAATTCATTTGATCATTTTTTACCTTTAGTTTTGCGGAGCTTAGACACATTTATGATCAAAATCAAAGAGGAGTGATGTTAGAACCACGGCTGAGCTAACAGCAGCTCACTGACCGCAGTAGAAAACAGAACAGTAAAACGTTTTACTGCAATATCAGACACGCTGAAATTGTCCGACTTTTGCTCCGTTTACAATTATTTTGTGAGCACAGAAACTTAATTGGTGAGAAAAGATCTTCTGCAGCTTCACGTCTCATAGCCAAAGCTCATGCTAATGCTAGCATTAGCACAGATTGAAAGAATAAAATCATATTTACCTTCATAATTAAACAAGCAGGATTCAATGAAGTACTTTTAATCTCCGTCTAACTTTAACCAGGTTGTCAGAGAGAAATAATCCACGACTGGTTTATATCATCCAGAGGAATTTGGGTTCTGTAGACAGTTTTACTGACATTTGTACTTTTGTGAACAATCTAAAAGGAGGAAACCAATACAACTACTAGAATTGATTAGGTTACCCTTTATTATTTATGTTAAACTGCTGTAAAAGCGTTCAGCTGTCAGCTTTGCCATTCGATGTCTAAATAGACATCGGAAGCGATTCCGCCCTTTCCGGCGATATGTGACGTCACGTGAAACGGGTCTATAGGGGAGCCTAAGTTGACTATTTGGTTGAAGCCGAATATCATCCACATTCTATAGAAGATGTCACACTCAGTCCAGTTCTCATATACAGTCAGCGATTCAGACACATCTTAAGGGCTGGACTTAAACAAATTCACTTAAAAAAAAGAAAAAACACTTTATTTGAAAACTCAAATACAAACATCAGCTTATAAACATATTGACCGTTTCCATGTACAATCTCCTATAATGGCAGCTAAAAGGATCAGAACAGGCACCAGTATTTACAGAAACCCTCAGGACTCGCTGTGACACCAAACAAACCAGCGGCTTTGGTAACAGTATTCACATAAAACTCACTTTACAGATCAAGCTTAAGAAACATCAAACACAGGAAGTAAAACGACTTTAAAACTCTGTAAAACACGTAAATATTTCAAGTTTTAGAATCAATATTCTAAATAATAAAATGCAAAAGGATGAAAAACTGGAAGCTTCTCACCTAAGAAACAAAGATGGTAAAAAGGGAAATGACGTTCTAAACTGTAGAACTGAACGGCTGAAGACCACCAGCAGACTCCGCCTCTAACAGTCCACGCAAACCTCCTGAAAGCAGCTGCTGGTCAGAGACTCGTCTCTACTGAGCAGGCTCAGCTTGGTTCTTCTTATTCAGGATTTTACGGAGGCTTTCGGGCATCAGGTACGGCTTCTCCGCTGAGCCGTCATTCCTTTCAAGGTCCTCCACTGGAAAAAGATTCAGTAGAGGAGGAATTAAGCCAAATCTGTGACACATTTCCATTTTCAAAGGCAGCGTGTAGATGTGTTTACACAGCAATATGGATCTGTCATAAAACGTTTCACTTAAACATTACAAAAAAGGCACTGTTATTAAGCTTTAATTAAGATCTCTAACTATAAAACATTTTTAGTTTCTTCATAGTAAAATAAACCATTTTATAAAGAGCTACAAAAGAAATCACAGTAAATCAACAAACATGATAACACTTGCTTTCCTTCTCATCCAGACTGAAATATGGCTTAGCTTCAGCATTAAAGTACTTCAATACGCAGAACTCTGCAGGGATACGTTATCATGCGGTTCTGGAGTCTGTGCTGATACTCCAACCCAACTCACTATAGACTGCAGCCGACACACTTTCTTTCCATAAGCCGTTTCTATGGTTAAAAGGCCACAAGAGTTTGGATGAAAGTATAAACCCAGCTTTTCTCAGCACTTTTGAAGAAAAAAAATTAGGATTTCTTTTAAAGACATTCTCTTCAGTTAACTGCACTGCATTTCAAGTCATAAAAAACACCCCACAAATACAGAAAAAAACATGCCAACATATGAAAGAAATGTATCACATATACAGTATATACACATATACTCGCTAAAAACTAAATGAGATCAGAAACACTTGCCGGGTTTAACTGTACTGTTTTAGTTCAATGGAAATCCAAAACCAAAAAGGAGGATTATTTTTCTTTTACAGTGACTTACAGAACAGCTAAATCAAGACAAAAAAATATATATATTCAGGGGAAATACACATCTATAGATCCTAGAGACTTAGAATATTTCTAATTCAGAATTCAAACCTCATTTGTTCTAAAACTGATGATTCTAAGTTGAATAAAACTAACATTTGATAATTAATTAACACCAGTAAAAAGTACCTTATTTTTAAGTTTAAGTTTAAATGTGCTGCTCTTCCAGGGCAATCTGCATAAAAGTATACATATTTGAAAATTGTCAACTAAAGTTTAACATTATACTTCCTGTGTACAAAGGGTTCATTCATACAGAGCCTTCTTAAAATTACATTGAAGTAAAACAGTTTTTTTTTCTGAAAATTTAAGTTGAAAAAATTGAAATTTTGATTACTGAGATATGCGCACCAGATAGTAACTAGTGCACACCACTTGCTAATCAGAAACATTTTTTTTGCTGATTTGCCCACCAGACAGCAACGGTGCATACCAGTTACTATCTGGTGTACACCAGCTACTAACCAGAAAAAAAAATTACATACATTTTTAGAATACTTTTTAGTTACCATCTGGTGCGCAATAGCTACTATCTGGTGTGCACCAGTAATCAAATAGAAAAAAATAAATCCCTCAATTTTTTGATTTTTTTTCTTTTGTTATCTGGTGCACACCAGATAACAACTGGTGGGTACCAGGGAGTAACCTTAATTTTTAGATTTTTTTTTTCTTTGATACCTCTTTAGGAGCTTCATACATTCCAGCATTTTTACATTTATCCTGAAAGATAACTCCATCCAGCCCAATAATACAGAAGTGGTAACATTGCTGAGGCTTAATCCAGATTAAATCTAAACAATATAGAGCATAGAAGCATATTTATGAGTAAGTTAGAGATTGAATTAGAATCTTACGTAGTGTAGTTATTTTAAAGGGCCTATATCATGCTACACATATATATGATACAATATTACCTTTTGGTACACTAAATAAGGAGGGTGTACTGAAATATGAATTATTTTGCGAGCCGATTTAGCTGGAGAAAGACACTTTAATCTCTGAGGCTCCGCCCTTTGTTCCATGTGGGTGCCACCCATTTTATGACATCATCCTAGAGCCGGCCTCAGCAGAAAGTCTGCATTTCACCCGCAAAAAATTGAAATGAGACTAAATTAAAACTTTAATGTTTGTTTTGCCGATCACCGCTAGCTCCGTTGAGAAAGTGGGTCATTCTGGGGGCGTAGCTGGCAGTCCTTCGCTTTGTGACATCACAAGGTGAGAACCCACTCATTTTTGTGGGTTGGAAGGGGCTGGTGCTCAGAGAGCAGGGTTTTAGGGTGCAGGGTTTTCTTCTAGGCTGACAGAAAAAGAAACAATCACAGCCAAATTTTAAATCATTAATTTCTGTAATCTTCGCAGAAAAAAGTACTAAAAGATGTAAAAAATAAAATAAAATAAAACAATAATTAGTCTATCCTTCCCATCATAATTCAGACTGCGGAAGGTTAGGATAAAAAGTCACATTCTATGTGTTTGGGGGGCTGAACCAAATGTGGAGGAGGGCCTGATCCGGCCCGCGGGCCGTAGTCTGGGGACCCCTGTTTTAGAGGAATGGTCAGAGATGCATGAATGGATCAAAATGGTGCCTGTGAGGAATTAACAGCTCAAAAAAGTGGATGTTTGCATGGTATAGGCCCTTTAAACTGGATTATTAAACACAAACTTTAGTATTTTCGTGCACAGAAGAGATTATTGTTTTAAATTTTCCAATAAATATGCTTTACATGTCAGACCTCACCTCTCTGCCAAAACAAGACAACAGTTATTTTCCCCCTTAACCCTTTAGCGCCGGAGTTCTAGTGTTGATGTTCTGTAATTTACTGCAACTTTTCAACATGATAATTCCAGTAGATTTTGAAGGAGAAAAGCTGCTTTTCTCCTTCAAAATCTACTGGAATTATCATGTTAACGGTTGAAAAGTTACAGTATGTTAAAAAAAGTTTGTGTCTTAGCGTCCCCGGCAACAGGGTTAAAGGATTAAAACCTGCTCTGCTAAACTGGTGGTTTCCTAAAAGTGGGAAAAGGTGAGGAAAATCCGGTTAAGCCTGGTCCTCTTCAGGCTGGCTCCAGCTGCTTGGGTGTTGCAGAGAAGAGTCCGCGTCTCCGGATTTGTCCTTCCACAGAACCTCGCCAAGACTTGCCGACATGTAATACGGCCTTGCGGGCGAGCCGTCATTGCGTTCCAGGTCTTCGCCTGATTTGTGTGCGTGTGTGTTTGTGTTAGAAGGTGGAAACGGGGGTTTAGTGAATTAAAAGAAAAGGAGAGCATAAATGAGCCGATTGCAAATGGGAGGGAGTAGAGGAGTGTAAGAAGTGTGAAAAAAAGGGAAGGAAGAGACAAAAAGAGAAAAAGTCAAAAAGCGAGCCAGCAAAAAGCACCCACAAGCAGAATCTGAAAGTTCATCACCGAGCAGCCACTGTTACCAGGTTACACAATAAACACCAACAAGGCAGTACGTCAGGTTAAAAAGTTTAAGAAGAACGCCACATTCAAGCAACTTTAGCTCCCGACAGCCCGAAAAGCGGTTTGAGGTTTCAAACGACACAAACAGGAAGGGTCACTTACAGAAACAGAGGAAGAGCGTGTCCACACACATGGAGTACACGCTGAAGAACCCGCTGGCAATGAGGTACGAGCCGATCACCACAGTCTGAGGGAGGAAACACACTTTCACAACCAAAAAACAACTTTTTCTTTTTTTCTTTCAGCTTTTTCTCATACATTTTCCTTGTTGTGTTTGTGAGGAAAAATAAAAAGATTTTGGGGATAATTTTGATCCAGTTGGATTTCAGGTCAGCTCAGCTGCAACCTGCTCACAGGTGGGGGCGTGTTTGTCTACTCTGTTGCTCGCCTCTCGTAACAGTAACGGGCGGGACTTTTGTGGAGAAACACACAGTTTCTGCGATATTTGGACAACGCCGGTGGTTGTTGTTGTAGTAGTAAACTCAGGTCGGACCCAATCCCAAAATTAAATCATTATTAGTTTCCTCCTTGTGGGATCTCTAATAGCTCTGTTTTGCTCCGCCCCTCCACTGCAGGCACACTGCCCTGCATTGCAGCTGTCAGATTGAAGTTTGTCTTCCGCCTCATTTGTAAGATACATTTTGTCCAAAAACTACAAATAAAGGCAATATTTGCCCTTTAATTTAATACAATATCAGTTACAGAACATAAAAATAAGTTAAAGTTCATTTTAGACAGAGTTTTATCGCGTTGATGACCCCTGAGGGCGTCTGTCGGTTCCAGAGGGTTAAAAACGCTCTGAAAGAAGCGTCAACGTACCAGGATGGGAACCCAGTAGTAGTGCAGGTTCGGTGCTGTGTTCTCAAAGGCCTTCACTCTCCCAGAGAAGAAAAAGAAGGCAAAGACTCCTGTGGAAACACAGCTCATTATGTTCTGAAGCATCACCATGACTGGAGCGTGCAGGACAAGGACTCACCTACGAGCCCGACCACCAGCAGTTTACCCAGAAATAGGAGGAAATCTGTCACTTTATCCAAGACAGCAACCCTGAAATGTTTCAAATGTTTATTAGTCTGAGAAAAAAAGGGTAAATGAATCAAAACGTATTAATGTTTACCTAAGCAGGTTCCTGAGGAGCAGGAAGAAGGCGTCTTTGGCAGCTGTGCAGAAGTTTTTGCCATATATTGCCACCTAGAGGCCAAATGCACACATTGCAGAGAGGTCAGTCAGTGATGGCAACAAGAAAATAAGGATTTTTTTAAAGGATCACCATGGTAACAGACAGCAAAATGCTTCAAGAAAAGTTCAAACCAGGAAAGTATAACATTCTAAGGTCATTAGGTACTAAATGGAAAGGGTTTATCAAAGAAAAATGAAATTTACTTTGAATTTTTTTAAAGAGTGCAGCAACATTCAGCATAATCGGTGATAATCATGTGGAGAAAGTTTGGTGACACTTTACTGTCTTCAGCACCATTGAACATTTCTGATTATGTGATTCATGTCTCCATTAAAAATTAATTCTGAATTTCTTTTAAACTTGTAGCATAAATATGAATGCTGATGATTAGATCATGTCATAAGCTGCATTTACATATGCAAAATGTCCTCGATCGGATGAAAGATCAGATTAGAATAGAACTGCATACATAGGCATTAAAAACATTATCTGATTGTAACAAACATTTCATACACCAAACGTTTGACTGGAGTAAATTATTTTAACACGCCCAAAACCATCTAGAAATAGTCATGGAAGAAGAAATAGGGAGTTCCGTTATAAACAAAGATCATGTATAGAGCGAGATGATCCACTGAACGTGCTTTCACTATTATAATATTTTTAAGTGACTGTTCGCTCATTATTTTCTAAATCTGTGCATCATGAATGCATGTAAATATGTAGGAATAACATCAGCTTTATTTTGTCTGGAAGTGATTGGAAACAGGATCTCAGGTGATTTTTTTAACATAGTTTTTCAAGACTGAGCCACATTTCTGCATTCAAAAGCCGCCTCTGCCGGCTTGTATCGTCCTGAAGACGCTTGGAAAGACAGTTCTCCTGGGAGACACGGTTTTTCAGAATTCGGCAGCTCACTCGCACCAGTGTTACTTTTGACAGAGAATTTGAATTTAGTTTTAATCTTTTGACTAAAATAATGTTTAGTCTTAGTCGCAATTTAGTCATGTTGATTCTATGAATTTTAGTCGACTAAATGACAGTAGATGTTTAGCTGACAAAATCTACATAGATTAAAGGTAAAGCATTTTTATTAAATTTACTAAGTATGAACATATGAGTAACAGAGATTTTACCAATTTGTAAGAAAAAACAAAAAAAAACCATTTTACTTCACTTTTCAAACTTGTCATTTCTGCTAATTCAGCTTCAACTTTTATTGAAGCGAGTCAAATGCAAAACATGCATAAAAACAAACTCTCACTAGGGAGTAAGCTGTGTGTTTTTGCCTGTGATGGTCACGTCACACGACGTACACAACATGTTGAGGGTCGCAATAAAAGTAAAATTTGTCCTTTGATGTACTCTTCTTTTTCTACCTGGAGTTGACATTTTTCACCTAAATCACAGACAAATCATTGAAATGGCGTCTTCAAGGCGGGCCGCAGGACTCTGTGTTCTGATTGGATCGCGTTAGATTAGCTCCCGCCCTCCTCCACCAGGAGTCGTAATGATTGGATGACGTCATTGAAGAGATTTCCGTCTCATTTTTATTTATGAAAATGTCAATCAATTTTGTCAAAGTTTTTGTCTCTGAGCGGGACTTTTGTTTCGTTTTCGTTGGGTGAAAAATGTTGTTGACGATGACAAAAATTATTGGAATATAATTAACACCGACTCGTGCAGAGCAGCTGGACTGCGGTCCGAAGCGCTCACCGTAACAAGCTGCTGGAAGTTTTAATCATTCAGTGACATCATCCGATTTTGATTGAGTCAATCGTGTGATCAGTCCTGATTTCTGATCACGATCAGATCAGGACATCCTACTATGCATCAGGCAGCACTGATTCTTCTATAGTTTGATTTGAGTTTTTACAAGAAAGCTTTTTCAGGTTTTGTCAAACAGCTGAAGTACAGAGCAGAAAAGAGCTGAACTTTTCCAACTCTTGGTACCTAAAGCTCTTTACGCTACATACTAACAAAGGCGGCAGCTGTGCTGCTCAACCATACCTGCTAGAAGCAGCTACGGCTCAGTGTCTGCCCAAAGACCTTCTGGATGGTGAACCAACAGTCCAGCGCCACCTTAAGGCTTTCTGTGCAACTGCATCCTCACCATAATGTAGGCGTTCCTGTTCAGGAACTTGATGATCTTCTCCAGACACCAAAAGCAGCACTTCAGGCAGCACAGCAGGAACTTTGCAAACTTGTTCTGAGCTCCTGGTGAGGAGAACAGAAACATCCAAACACAAGCCGGCTTCAAAAGAGCTCAGAAGATTCTTTATATTTGGGGAAAAAAAAAAAAAAATCCTGACTCACCTTTAAGTTTGTGGTCCAAGTATTCCAGCAGAACCCTGATGAGCTGAACGATGGAGAGGATGAGTGAACCAAACGCCAGAGTCCCCGTGTGATACCTGAAATCAAAAACCTACTGGTTCAGCAGAAATTGAGACCAAACGGTCAAAAAATGAAAAAAGAAAAACACAAACCTGAGAGATCTCCCCAGAGAAGAAAACACGGGGAAGGTAGGAATGTCACCCGGCTTGGAGAAGGCCCAGTAGTAGGAGGCGAAGGCCCCAGCTAAGGTCATCTGTCCCAGAGCGATGACGAAGTTGGCACACCAAAAGAAGAGGAAGACGTTGTAGAACTGCAGGACGATCAGGTATTTGTGATACGGCGTCTCTCCGCCATAGAAGGCAAAAAGGCACTGGGAGTCCGGACAAGCCTTTTTCTCTGGAGAATCAGAGTAGTTCTGCAAGAGAGTGTCACCACATCACTTTATCAACTCTATGTCTAGGTTAACCCTTTAACACCTGAGGCGTCGCCGGTGACCCTTAAACACAAAGTCTTTAACATACTGTAATTTATTTAGCGTTAACACGATAATTCCAGAAGCCAAATTCCTCCTTCAGAATCTACTGGAATTATTGTGTTAATTAAAAAACTAGAAAAGTTGCATTACCTGTGATAATGCTAGTGTGAATGTCTTTTGCTGAAAGTATTCGCTGAAGCCGTTTGCTGAAAATTTACTTTAATTGCTGAAGGGATTTGCTGAAAATGCAAAAACTATTTGCAAAATGTTAAAATTGCAAAAAGACTGAAAATGTAATCAAAGAACTATGAAAGAGCTCTAAATTTGACCTAAATTTCTGAAACATTTGTAGTAAAATTGCTTAAAAATCCCAAATACATGCCAACTTTGCAAAGATATTTAGTGTTGCTTAAATATGAACTAAGCTCCAAAATAGACCAGAAAACATCAATAGATACCAAACTAGCAAAAAAAAGCTAGACTCTAAATAGAAGCTAAACTCTAAATTAGCCTAATAAAACCCATAGACAACAAATTAGGCAAAACTGTTAGCATGTTGCTTAAATACAAGCCAAACCCTAAAAACCCACAGTAGATAATTAAAAACTGTTAGCATGTTGCTAAAGTAGAAACTACACTCTAAATTAGCCTAAAAAAAACAAGTAGATAAGAAATTAGCCAAAAACCTAACAGAAGCTAATCTCTAAATTAAACTAAAAGAACCATGTAGATCACAAAACTGCCAAAAAACATGCCAAAAACTTTAGCATGTTGCTAAAATATTAGGTAAACTTAAACTTTTTTTGAAAAAACTATAGAGGATGAAAACAGTCCATGGATATTTTTAAAGGTTTGTTGCTAATCTACTTAAAATTTCTCATTAATTTTCTATGAGGCATATTGTGCTCAACACTTAAAAAACTACGTTTATATATATCAAAAATACAAGCAGTAATATCGTGAACAAGCTGGACGTTTTGATATCAAGATTGCTGAAGTTGCTGAAAGTATGACTGAGTTTTTACGAGCTGAAAAACGTATGGAAAGGAGCAGGAGAATCACTGTAGTGTGAATGATTACTAAACATTCACACAATTACAGTAAATCAAAGAACATAAACACTGAAGCGCAGGTGTTAAAGGGTTAATCCACCAACAGCTAGAAAAGGAATCGAGGAAACGTACTGCCGGGTTGCACGTTTGTCTTGAGTATTCACACGCAGACTCATTGAACACTTTGTAGATGGGTTGATTGGAGGTAGACAGGAACCTGAAGGGCCAGTCAAGGTCAAGATTTCTAGATTTGAGCAGAAATCTGAACTGAAGACTAACCTGCCATCAACACATTTACATACAGCACAAAAAAGCTCATCTGACTTCAATAACTAATGTCTTGTAAACTATATACCTATAAGCTGCATTTATTCATGTGTTAAGACAGTGACAGTGAACAGAACAATAAACATTCTTGTTGTCCTGAATATTTGTGTTTGTAATAAACAAAAATGGGCAAAAAAGAAAAATTTTGGCTGATATTGATTGGAGCATCTGATACCTGCAGTGTTAATTCAAACTCTCAAACACTAAAATGTTCATTTCTACAAAGCTAAAGAGGAGGAGAGTCGCCCTCTGGTGGTTGATCAAAGATTCAGAAGGAAATTCATCTTTTCAGATTCCAGAGGAAAAAAATTCACTTTAACGACCAAAATTAGGGCCACCATAAAAGAAGTCAAATTATATATAACATATTATGTATCAAATATGGAAATAAAGTTGTACAATTTGGGGGAAAAAAAAACAAACAAATGTATACTTCAAAAAGTTATATCTAGTTAAAAAAAGATCATTCTTCAAATAAAAAAAGCTTGTTTTTTGTTGCATATTTGTTTAATTTATGTTGCAGAAAATAAATACAAATTGATGAATTTTACAACTTCATTTTCATAAAATTAGTTTTATCGTCAGAAAAGCAAGACTTTTTCCTGGCAAATTTATTATTTTTAAAATAATAAATAATTTGATTTTCTGAAGTTGTTGAATTGTTTTCAGGAGTTTGTTCCCGTCATGGTGGCCCTAACGCTGTCATACATACCTGTACTTCTGACACCTAAACATTTATTTGACCTGGATCCTAAGTAGATGAAACTTTTACTTGTATTTAAAGTTTTTCCTCAATAATCAACAGTTCTATTATTGATAAAGGATACACAGCAGTCACTGCCCAATAGGCGATGACTAAGGCCAGCAGGAGGAAGGTGAACAGTGGGTAGAACAAGGAGCACATCACATAACCAATGGCTCTGTAAACACAAAACACAGAGTTACATCTGCTATTACAGACTCTGTGATACTTTTAAATCAAACAGAATGCATTAGAATCAATAGAAATCACCTGCTAGCTTCCTTGATGAGAGCGATGGCGATGAGGATCCTCTTCCTCAGGAAGATGAGCAGGAGGATGATGATGACTTCTACGATAGCCAGGATGATCACTGTGGACAGAGGGGTCGAGTTAGCATGTACATCTACCTGTAGAACTTCCCTATAAACAACAGAAGTACTGACTGAAGGCCAGCCAGGTCTGTCTGAGCTGCAGGTAGACGGCGAAGTCGGTCTGAAAGCCCAGTTCCTGGATAGTGACGTTAGCGCCCGGCTCTCCCTTCAGGCTAGCATACTCCATGTAGCAGTGGAAGATACCTGCAAACCAGAACGTTCTTAAAGAACACAGCAGAGGGAAAGAAAGTACCAACTAGAAGTTTTACTTCACAAACTGACAGGACCATGAAGCTGAAGGAGTTTGAAAAGCCTCTAAAGACAAAGGTTTAATACATATAAACATCCAAACCCACAACTGTAATGAACATACCAATAAAAAAATAAAAAACCCCACATGCACAACTTTCATAATACAATGAGAAAAAAAAAGATTTAAAGAAAAAAAAAAGTATTTTTTTTCTCTGGTTTCATCATTGACTGTATAAAGCTGCATTCACACTGGACCGCTTCAGATGAAAAACGCACAAAGATCTATTTCTGGCTTCTGTGTTGAAAACTCTCATGGTCGCATTGCTACTCAAGTTTAAGTCTGTTTTTGGGCTCGACATGAAAATTGCACAACCTCAAGTTGTACTGCAAGTTTAACAAGTTGATCTTTGACCAATCAGGGACTCAGATTAGGTAATGACGTACGGATGGTGTCCCCTTTAGGTCATGGAAGTGCCAACTCTCTATAAATGGATCATAAAAGAAAAATTAAGGATTTTGGCCGATCAAGTCTTTTCTAAATCAGAATAGAGCTGTGAAAAAAAAAAAAAAGTCTGGAGCAAGAGTTGCCAAATTTCTACCGATTCAACATTTCACACCAAGACTCTTCAAACTGTGATCACAGTTTTAGACTCGATTGAAACCGGATGTACATTTCAAATAAAAGCCCCAGTAGAAGTCTGCACATCATGAACGGATCACGACGCTGAAGAGTGCAGGCTCCAGGAAAAGGAGAAAAAACATTAAATAAATCTATAATACCTTAAAGACAACCAAAACTAATAATTTGCTACATGATATAAGCTAGTCATTAAAACTCAGATTCATAATACAACAATGATTCCTTGCTTTTAATTTTTAATGGAGAAATGAGGACATTTGATCAAAAATGTTCTGAAGATCCTAAAGACAAAGTCACTAAATATTGTTGAATGGCTAATTATCACCTTACAGTCGTACTGCAATCATTTTTTGGGGAGAAAATCACTTCTATTTTCAAAGAATTTCTCATCTAAACATGGATCATAATTAATAAAAAGATGTGTAGTTCTAAAGGAACCGACGCAACAGTCTCCAAACTTTCTCATATGACTGATATTCACCTGTTTTTACTAGTTTTTTTTTTTTTTTTTAAGCCAATAGTTTCACTATTTTCACTAAATTGTTAAAGTTACTTCACAGTAGGGCTGCCACAAACGATTATTTTAATAGTCAACTAATCACAGATTTTTTTTTCAGAGTAGTCGACTAATCGGGTCATTAACAAACTGGATGTAAAGCACACATCTTAAACATCATTAGCTTCAACTATTTGGCCACTGAAGATGCTAAAATTGATGGCTAAAACCGTTGAAGTTGATAGCGGAAGTTGCTGAAGCTAATAGCTAAAAATTCTGAAGCTGATAGCCAGCTAAAATATTAGTTAAATGCCAAATTAGCCTAAAAACTGAAAAAAGATAGGCTAGCCAAAGCATGTAGCTTTAAAAAATGGCTAAACTTCAAAATACTCTACAAAAATGGAAAAAGCCTAAGTTAGCCAAAACAGCTAGCATGTAAATATTAGCATACCCCAAAACAGCCTAAAAAAATGTAAAACAAAAAAAAAAAAAAAAGTAAATTAGCCTAGCATGTAGCTGAAGTATTAGCTCAACTCAAAAATAGCCTAAAAAACTTTAATAAATTCCAAAATAGTCTTAAAAGCTAGCAGAATGCCATTATAACTTTCAACTTTTGACACTCCGACTTCATTTTATATAAAGTAACAGCTAATCGACTATTAAATTAAATATTAGAGACTTCTGGGAAATTTCAAGTGCACTCAAATTTGGAATTAGTAGATTCGGACAGCACTAGAAAATAGTGAACGCACTATATAATGATTGGAGGGGAATTCAGACACAGCCTGAATTTCCTCAGTAACCTAGGCAACCAAAATTCTAATAAAGGAAGGGTCTCTGTAAAGTAGCAGCAGCATTGCTGTAAAGTAGCAGCAGCATTGGTGGCGGTGACAAAAAGACACTGGTCTCCTCGCGAGAAAATCTCACTCTGCTTCATTATCTTTCTAAAAATAAAAGTATTTTTTTTGCAGTTATTACTCTAACAACGTAGCGTAGGAGTACTAGACTCAAGTTGCTCGTAGAAAACAGCTTTCTGCCCAAACTAAACAAAGTCAATTCAGTCGCTATTTTTTGTGATATGGACGCCATCACATTGGAACCAGACAACAAAAGTAAGCACTGACTGGTCTGAATTGGTCAGCATTTCTATGGCAACCACTCTTACCAATGAGGAGTGAGCTTGTTAAAAGGCCACTGCACGAAATCTGTTAAAAACATTTACAAGGTTCGATGAGAGATCACCTACTTATATTGAGACATCTGATTGGTCAGTTTATAACTACATATAAAAGATCATGGAAAAAATGTGGATAACAAGAACATGTTAAAAAAAAAAGTTATCAGAGCAAGAATTGTAATTCTGACTAATACAATGTCTGGTTGTAGCCGTTTATTTCTCAATAGAAGTCCATGGGATTTTGTCTTCTTGGAGCCAGCAGGAACTTCCTGTTAGCAGTCAATGAATTTCCTTTGACTTCTCCAGCAAGTGTTTTTGAGAACAGTCTCAATGCAAAACATCTGACAGTCTGGCAGTCTGAAGGCTTATGGCAGAGAGGGCATTGTGCAGGAAATTCCAGCATTTCATGTTAGGATTTTGTTTTTCAGACTGTAACAGATTCCATAAGTCATGCATGAACCAGCTGCTTTGTGTGAGCTGGTGGCCTCAAAGATGAATCCCAACAATGAATCACAGAGTACGGGCAGAGTCACATGTGATGAGATCAAAACAGATCCTAAGACTGATTCACTTTTAATCCTCGTGGATGACTGAAGAACTAAAAAGGGAAAACTTACCATATCCTATCACCACAATCACCAAGGCAACCACGATCCAGACCATGATGGCTGCCAGGAACCGCAGGAGGACGATGAAGAGCAAACTGACGACCATTGCTATTGCCAAGCCTCTGAAGAGAGAAGCACAAAGAGGAGCCAGGTGGGGAATTGAGAGGAACTCCAGCTCAGTGAAGGAGAAAAGTGGAGGACGGGTGACTCACATGAGGATCCAGTACCAGGACTGAGTATAATCCTCGAAGATTTTCATCACCACCTGACGGGCCTCGATGACCACAGTTGCATTCCTGAACAGAAAAAAAAAACGTAATTCTTGTTTTTTTAATTTAGGATTTTTTTCAGTTTTTTAGGCTAATTTGGAGTTTAGCTAATATTTCAGCCACATGTTGGCTGTTTTGGCTAATTTAAGTTTTTTTTGCTCTAGGCTATTTTGGAATTAAGCTAATATTAGAGTACCTTGCTAGCTGTTTTGGCTCATTTAGACTTTTTGGGTTTTTTAGGCTAATTTGGCATTCAACTAATATTTTAGCTGCTGTCAGCTTAAGGGTTTTTTAGCCATTAGCTTCAGTGATTTCAGATATCAACTTTAGTGTTTTAGCCAATTTCATCATTTTCAGCTCTCAGCACTAGCATCTTCAGCAGCTATATTCAGCTTACAACATTCACTCTAGCATTATCACAGATAATGTTGTATATCTAGCTTTGAGTTGGTTTAAGGCTATTGATGGTTAAGATGTGTGCTTTACATCCAGTTTATGCGGGACCCGATTAGTCGACTAATCGGAAAAAGTAATCAGTGATTAGTCGACTATAAAATAATCGTTCGTGGCAGCCCTACTTCAGACACAGCAATCCGAACTACTCACTTGACTCCATATAGAAGGTCCTCAGCTGGGATGGTGTTTCCTTCTCCATCGTTCACCTGCTCCTGGCCTCCCACAGTTACTTTGCCGTTCTTCAGGCCCAGAGAAGGAAAGCACCTTTTGGTGACTGAGAAACAGGAGAAGGCAAACTCAGCATCTGCAGCAGGTCTCTAGAATTCTGTCTGAGCATTTCCACTCACAGGACTTGCTGGGAATCAGCACAGCTGGACAGAGGCCGTTCTTGAGGATATTTGCCACTCCCTACAAACAGAAAATCCAAAAGAAGACTAAGAATTAAGAAAAAAAAAGTTGTACTCAAATATGAACTTACCATTGAATTGGTCACACCCTCCTGGCAGAAGTTTTTGTAGTACTCAAAATCCTTTGGGATGTTGTACGCAGTGAGTAAGGTCATGTACTTCTCTGGGCATTTCTCCACGCACATCTACCAGAAAACAGTCACAGCAAAACTTAGGGAAATCAGTAAACACTGACGGAAGACTGTGAGCAGATTTAAATAACTGCAAGCAGGAATGACGACTGTTTCAAGAAGTTCAACTGCAACGACTCAGACCTGAGTGGTCGGACACTGGAACTCCAGCAGCACCATGGGACTGGCACACTTAAGGATGTTGAAGTAAAACACCAGAGGCTTCTTTCTGATGGGTAACAGAAACAACAAAACTATGAGGACCTCTGATGAGGACTCTCAGAGGAAAATTGTGTTTTTGACATGTTCCAATTTTATGATTGAGCACATAATGAAAAATTAGCTCAAAACAGCATTTCTGAGCATTTCTTTATTCAAATAGTTGTGAATAAGGAGCCCACAAAAAACGAAGAAAAAAAAACAGTTTGAGAAAGATCAAATTTGTGACGTAGACAATACTGTGGGCGGACCACAACAAGCTTCCTGCTCTGCTCCACTCTGATTCATCCATTTGCAGACAGATTGGGGTTGGATTGAGGGGTTAAACCACCAAATGGTTCCTGAGGGCAGCTGTGTCTGCAGCTCACCACTCCCTCAGGAGATTGGTCAAATGCAGACTTTAACTTTAAAGGGTGACCAAACAGGGACGTTGGAAGCTGACTCCACCCACAATCGAAATGTGAAAATCCAGTCAGAGGGGAGGGGCTGCAGATTGTGACATAGGACTTAGACGGTTTAATCAATCACCAAATTCAACTGTAATACCTCAATTCAACCTGTAGGGGGCAGCAAACAGGTGGTTTTTGACTTTATTTTCAAGAATTAAACAAGATTATTTTAATTTGTCAAAAATTTGGCAATGATCACGTGGCAAAGACTGTTGAGGCCAACAGCCAAAAAAAAAAAAGCAGATTTAGAGTTTGGTTACCCTTTAAAGACAAACAGTAAAAGGTGAACCACAATAAAGCAAAGAAACATTATTCAAGTGTTTCTGTAGAGCGGCCCAGCCCCTTAGGCCAATGTGAAAATGAAAATGATAGACCTGGAGGAACTTAATACTCCAATTCTTTTGTTATCCTACCCCTCCTTTGTGTTTCTGTATTCACCCCCCCCCCCTTTCTTATACTCCTGCCCCTCCCATCTCTAATATCTCATTCTCTCTGTGTGTCATCCCTCCAGTCTATAAAGAAGTGCAATTTTCATGCTTTTGTTTTTAGTAGCTCACTGGTCTGTGTGCTGATTGGCTGTAGATCATAGTCATAGTGTTTTCCTGAGATACATAAGAGGTTGATTCAAATATACCCCTCATGTGTGCAAAAGGATGCAAACCCCCACTAAAACAGAAACATCTGTCCAACACAAGCTGTTGATTGACAACAGTACAGTACAATAACTCAAACCCTGAACTTCCCATTTAACCTCTCTAGATTAAACTTCTGTTCTTAGTGCCAAATTCAGACTCAGCTTCATTTTCATTCCCCTCTGAAGATTCTTTTTCTTTAGCTCCAAATCCTACAGTGACCTGCCAAAGCTGTGACATGGAGGTTTCTGCAACTTAAAAATTACATTTGGTATGTCACCAACATTCATGAAATATTTAAAAGACATCTTTCAAAGTCTTCCTCTAAAGTGCAGAGATCCTTTGTTTACACCACATTCCAAAATATGACCATATTGTGTGGCTGGCGACTCATTTCCCAAGAACAAACAACAACCCATCATGCATTTCTCTTACAGCAATTTTCTTTTGGGAGAAGAGTTTGGGAGAAGTTTAGAGCCACAAATATGACAGTTGAGATGAAATGTCAGTTTAACGAACTGTCAGCAGATCGAAAGCAAAAGAGTAACACTCCCCCAGCCTTTATTCAATCAAATACGATTTTTGTACGAGACGAGTCTAATTTTGAAACTGAAAATTCATTTACTTATCAAACTGGTTTTTGGGAGGGTGGAATAGTGTTGACACATGTTGATATTCATGCAACTAGCATGCAATAAAGTACAGACTGAAGAACAGAAAGAATTCAGCTTTGACGACTTGTTCAAACAGGAAAAATGTAACTGTCCCACTAAAAGCCAAGAGGAGATGTAGCGGTTTAACTGGAGCTTTAAGCAAAGTGTGGCTCAATAAGAAAATAATATCATTTCCTGAATCATTAAAATTCATAGTCAAGTCATGCATCTCATGACTAAATATCCATCTTCCACTGTGGATCTAGAGCACGTGTCCAAGTCAAGGCCCGGGGGCCGGAGCCGGCCCTCCGGGTAATTCTATCCGGCCCTTCAGATCATTTTTATTTTATTGTTAATAATGGCCCGAAAAATTGGCATTCTGCTAGCTATTTGGACTATTTAAGCATTTACTAAGATTTTTTTTGTTATTTTTTAGTTTAGCTAATACTTTAGCTATATGCTAGCTGTTTCGGCAAACCTAAGTTCTTTTTTTTTGTTTTTTTTTGGGCTAATTTGGCATTTAACTAATATTTTAGCTCGCTATCAGCTTCAGCATTTTCAGATATCAGCACTAACATTTTCAGCAGCCAAGTTCAGCTTACAGCATTCACACTAGCATTATTGCTGACAATGCTGTATATCTAGTTCATAATTATGTTAAAAAGTTACGATTTTAAAGTTTTAAAAATGTAGTTTTAGAGTGTTCAATAAATGTTTATCCTGTTCGTCCCGCGACCTCAGGTGTGTTTTGGATTTTGGCCCCTGTGCAGTTGAGTTTGACACCCCCGATCTAGATGATCAGCACTGGGGAGCGTGTTCTCTCCCGACTGCTCTTCTCTCTCTAGTCTACATCAACGACTTCACCTCAGAAGTCTGGTCTATGAAACTCCTGACGTTTGCAGATGACACCATCATCATTGGACTCATTGAGGACGAGTCAGCATAGAGTGGAGGAACGGAGCGGCCAGTCCTCTGGTGCACCCAGAACTGCCTGGAGCCAAAACCACTCAAAACAGTGGACTTCACACATAGAGCCATCCACAGACGCTTCGCACGCCAGACAATTTGTTTGGGCTCCTCCCCCCAGCTTTTCAGAGCTCTGCACGCCTAAAACCACCCACCACAAACAGCTTCTTCCCAGAGCAGCTCCTCACCCTTCAGTGTGAAACCGTAAACATGAGAACTTCAAAAACACCTTAAATGTTGTACGTCTCAGTTATTTCATTTGTTTCACATATTTATGCTTTTTCCTTGTACACACTCTGATGTAATCCTCCACATTTTAAATTCTGTATGATGACACTAAAGTGTAAACTTAGTTGATTGTGAACACCAACTGATCTGCATCATCTCAGCTTTTAGAGCCTTTCATTTTTTAGAAATGGAGGGCAGATACATGGACTGCAGCCTGACTGATTGGTTAAAACGTGTTATTTCTTTTGCCCTCAAAACACCAGCGCCTCCAACTGAAGGAAGCAGTGACACGTTTGATGGGAAGCTACTCACTCCAGCGGGGTTCCAGCCTGCCCGCAGAACTGCCCTCGGCTGTCTGTGGGGTAGATGGCCTTCCTGGGGTCACCTTGGGACCATGCTGGAGGCACAAACAACGCTTACAGAACCTGAGGGGTGGCGACTGGCTCGTTGTTGCGTTCATGGGAAAAGCAAATCCTTACCTAGAATTCCCACTGCGATGTACGCCAAAACACAAATGATGAAGAGGATGCAGCAGACGATGTCCGTGCAGCCCCTGAAAAGAAGAGCAGTTAGAGGGAGGAGCAGAAACAAGTCGCAGTAGAAAGAAAAAAAAAAAGAAGCTCACCTTTTCTCAATCGGACCCTTAAAAGTGGGATCATACTTCCGAGGCTCACCTGTAAGAGAGGCGGAGCATTGATCACTAAACGTGGAAGATGAGAGGCCACAGCTTTGTAATTCAAAGATTTGAGGTCACGAATGAGTGTCTTCCTGCCATTCTTTTCCTAAGATGACTTTTCCTTCCAGGCCCGACACGCCTGACGAATTCCTCCACAGTGATTCAGGAGCAGCCCCGCACAACACAAGTTACTTGGAAAGCTAATCAGACCTCATGTGTTTTTCCACTGTGATGGGAGAATCAAGCAGTCATGTTGATCTATCTTCAACTTATTTGAAACTACAAACATGTGAAAAGTGAAAGAACACTTCCTGTTAAACAGTTTGTGGATCCGTCAGATCCTCTACTTTGCTATGTCCACTGACAAATACATAACATCTATGTGGTGCCTCAGCTTATCAATTATGCATGTGCTCAATAACATAATGCTGCAGCTAGCATTTAGCTCTCAGACTCATGGACAAGGAGCTTCATGTCAGTAGAGTCATGAGGGGAGGAGTCACATTTCATTGCCGCTTCCAACAACCTTCACAACTATTATTGAGCAGAAATCAGGACCTCGCACTTGATTCAGACCCGAGTTAGAGAAGATAGACGCTAAAATGACCTCCTTAGCTGTGGAGAAGGAGTTTTGTCCAAAAGCACATGCAGTACCACACCTGGATAATCAGTTACGCTTTGCATTTCCTCATAAACAAACACGCTATCAACCCCTCACTGCTGATCCAGCAACTACATTATGACTCCAGCGACACGCCCTCGAAAGATTTTCTCCTCCAAAAACAACATTAAAAAACAAAAAAACAAAGTGAAGTTACCGTTTTTGCCATAAAAGTTCTCATTCTCAGCCATGTTGAGTTTCTTGTTGGAGCTGAAACTGAAGAACACAGACGAGCCCTCCTTCTCTCTGCGCTGGAATGCAACACTGGGAGGCAGGTAAGAGCTGCTTTTGTGAAGGGAGAAACCCGTTCAACCTGTCCTTGTCTCCACCTCAACTGAAACTTCCTCCTCCTCCTGTGTTCAGCAAACGCTCCTCAGTCGTCCCTCCACACCTGAGCATCGGCAGTTCCTCCCCTCTAGTCTGCAGAGCCTCACAGTCAGTGTCTGACCTCTGCAGGAAGCTGCTAGTGAAAGCAGATCCTGAGAGAAGAGGGTGGAGACTTCTCCCTGATCCAGACATGTTTGTTTGTGATTGGTTTCAGGTGTGTGGGCTCTCTGACATCAACAACATCAGTCACATCAACACAAAGCATTCTGGGAGACACAGAAACAGTTTCTTCTAAACCAGGGCTGTCAAACTCAGCCGCACAAGGGGCCAGAATCCAAAACACACTTTAGGCCGCGGGCCAAACAGGATAAACATTTATTAAACGCTATAAAATAACATTTGTAAAACTTTAAAAACATAACTGTTTAACATAATTAAGAACTAGATATATAGCATTACCTGTGATAATCCTAGTGTAAATGCTGTAAGCTGAATTTAGCCGCTGAAGATGCTAGTGCTGATAGCTGAAGATGCTGAAATTGATAGCTAAAAACTCTAAAGCTGATGGTTAAAATCACTGCATCTAAAAGCTAAAAATTCAGAAGCTGATAGCCAGCTAAAATATTAGCTAAATGTCAAATTAACCTAAAAAAATAAATAAATAGGTTAGCCAAAATAGCTAGCATGTAGCTGAAATATTAGATAAATAATAATTACATAAATGCCAAAATAGTCCAAAAAGCTAGCATACTAGCAGGATAATATCGCGCCATTAATAGCAATAAAATAAAATGATCTGGAGGGCCAGATAGAATTACCCAGAGGGCCGATCCGGCCCCCAGGCCTTGACTTTGACACGTGTTCTAAACTCTTCCAGTCTTGTGCGCACACTGTTATTTTGTCCTGGAACAGATTGAGAGGAAAAACTAACTTTTTCCCTCCATTCTTCATGACTGGGAGTTGCACATTTTACTGTTCTGCTTCCACAAGCCAACAGCAATCAGATGAAAAGCTTAAGCACAAGTTGCCAACTTTCACAAGAGCAATAAAGAGCAGAAACGACTGGACGTTTCCATCCTGACAGTTCTGGTTTCAGAGCAAAACTCTTTATTTTGCTTCACAACACAGAAATGTTAAGGCGGAATTGTGGTATCGGGTCAAAACAAAGTAATCTGGAATGTAGGGAGACAGTGCAAAATGAACCTCTTATTGTAATGTATGTATAGTCCCACTATGATCATCGTTTGATCTATTGTAAAAGTGTTCCCAGTGGGCTTTTAATCATAATTTTGCTGTTTTTAGTTGTTTTCTAGGACTCCAGAGGGGTAATAGTTCATTAGAAATTCACCTCTGCGTTCTATGATGGCAAAAAGTAACCTCATTCCCTTTACCTATAACTGAGAGCTCTGTTTACACTAGCTATTTTGGCTAACTTAGGCTTTTTTTTTTTTTTTTAGGCTATTTTGGAGTTTAGCTAATATTTCAGCTACATGCTAGTTGTTTTGGCTAACTAACGTTGTTTACATTGTTTTAGACTAGTTTGGAGTTTAGCTAATATTTCAGCTGCATGTTAGCCATTTTGGCTAACTTAGGCTTTTTTCTGTTTTTCAGGCCAATCTGGCATTTAGCTAATATTTTAGCTTGCTATCAGCTTTAGTGTTTTCAGTTATTCATTTCAGTATCTCTAGCTATTAACACTAGCTTCTTCAGCTGCCAAATTCAGCTTTCAGCATTCACACTAACATTATCTTGAAAATTATATATCTCTAGTTCATGATTGTGTTTAAAATTTCCACTTTTAAAGTACTAAAATGTAGTTTTACACTGTTCAATAAATGTTTATCTGGTTCGGCCCGCGAGCTAAGGTGTGTTTTGGATTTTGGCGACTAAGTTGTACACCCCTGATCTAAGCATTTTGATTTGATTACAGACAAGGAAATCTGAAATAAAAAATCAGAACTTTAAACATCAGGAAAGGACAGAATGCATGCACTTCTCAACAGTTTGACCCTAAGACATTGACACTGACACTAACCTCTGTTTTAAAGCTTTTCTTTTCCTGTTTTTCACAAACAAACCACCAAAACTAGAAACCACAGAAGATTAACTAACATTTTTCGGTGAAAAAAGGCAAAGACAGAGACAATCTGTTTCAACTTAATTTCAATTCAATTTCAATTTTATTTATATAGCCCAAAATCACAAAGGAAATTTGCCTCATTGGGCTTATTTACTGGTAACTGCTCCAGCATAAGCCAGCAATAATTTAGAAAGAGAATGTTTTTTATCAGAGCTCCACTAAATATCTCTTATTGGCCGTTGTTTAAGAAGAACTCTTTTTTTTTCTTGTTTTTCTAAAGCCACAGAGTTGCACAAACACAGCACAAGTTCCGGCTGAAGACAGAAACTTTCAGAAATGACATTTTGTACATTTTGTACTGAGAAGACATGATAAAAATGAGAACAGAATTCAAACTATCTCTCACAACTTCTGAGGTTCCAGTAGTTTGGATGTTTCTGAGTTGTTGTTTCTGACTGCTGGAAAGCTGACAGAGGCAGTAGACACGCGACATGTGTGGTTTCTGAAGGTATCATCAAAAAGATCTGAGTGGTAAAGGATGGCAGCAATAACATAAATTAGCTGCAGAATAGAAAGAAAAGAGGCCCGAGAGTTAAACTGAAACAAAAAAAATGAGAACAAATCTTCCAATGAAGGTCGAATGAAAGGAACTTGGGAAAGAATGTGAGTGCTATTGGTAAATCCCCTCAGAGTTACCTGTAATTACAACTAATCTGAAACAGGACATGGCTGTAAAGTTTCTTCATTCTGCTAAACCTTTAATTACTCCAACACACAACAGCGGGTGGATCCTGTGGCTGTTTCTCTGGAAAAACTCTCTGTGAGGCACAGTATGGCTGATGATCTGTTTTCATGTTTTTTAACTTACACTCCGGAATTTGAATTAGACTTAAGCTACTTTTAGATAAGTCAAAGTGAAAAATTATCAATAAAAATGTCAGTCAAATGTTTGACTCTATCATAAACCTCTACAAACTCTCACGTTTGCTGTTTTTGTTTGCAGTTTGTTTTTTTTGCTAAAATCACCCTCTGCCACACACACCTTCAATCGACCAATGAAAAGTCTACATAAACATGCAAAAATTCGCATTTTGGGTTCAAAATTCTCATGTAGACATGACAACTGCTTTTGGGCTCTATGTAGGAAACATGCGGCCATTGAACACGCAGTGAAAGATGAACTTTGACCATTCAGAGACCTGGATTTCGAAGTGAGGTCTGGGTAGCGAAGTGCCAACCGTTTGAAAGTTAACCATAGAGGAGAAATTAATAATTGTGGTTTTAGTGACTTATATGAAATTACGTCTTTTACAGGGTTTTGTCTGCATAGAGAATTTAGTGGCGGCCGCCACCACCCAATTTACAAGCCCCACCAGTTCCTTACGTTTAATCGAACACGTGTTCCTGAGCCGCGATCTTTCAGTCATTTGTAACTGCAGTTACACACTCCCACCACTAAGGGCGAGTGGCGCTGTGTCCAAATTAGCACATGAAACTGAGGCACTCCAAGCCATTGACTTCCACTCAAATGTAATCACAGACAATTAAATACAGTTTTAAATGGAAATAAAAGCAGAAACAAGAGGAACAAAAGAGGTTTGCCGCATTTCTCTTTGAAACACACGGATGGTGATGACAACGCGATCAGAAAGGGAAAATATTAGGAGTGTAACGGATCTCGGACAATCCATGGTCCATACGGAACACTAGCCACAGTACTGATCTGAAAAATGATCTGAATCGTGACCCTAAAAATGTGACAAGATCCAAACCGTGAGTTTTGTGATCTGTCACACCCCTAGTGAGTATTGTTTCTTTTATAACGGTGTAGATGTTCTAAATGTTAAGAAGTTAATATAAAGTAAGAAGTGAGAAAGTTGTAAAGGGGGAAAAAAAGTAAACTAACTCAAACTTTAACTCATTTACAAACAGTTGAAGGACAGTATGTATCACAAGTCAAACTACAACATTTTGACACGTTTTTGTACGTCCTGTCCTGTAAAACCAAAACATCAACGGACGTCACCAAGTACAACCGGTATTAAGGTGGACCGGATTATTACGAAAATTTTCACATCTTTTAACAATTAAAGAATTTTAAGTGTGTTTGAAAATGTGGTTGGGGTCACATCAATTGCTCAGACTTTGTTAGGTTTACATTTCTGGGAGTGATGCACCAACAACAGTGAAATTACCTATTCTTAATAAATCCCTGCTAACATTACACGTACTACTACTACTTTTACTGCATTGAGATGATCATATGTGGTGGGGTGTCTTTTATTTAGAAAGGAACTTCTGTCAAAATCTTAAAAAAAGGTATTTTCTTTTAATGTTTGTGTTTTATTCATGCAAAATGAACAACAGTTCATTTATGTTTATCATAGTAGTAACAATACCACAATCAGTGTCTTATTTCTTTAAAGGGTGAAGGAAGACTTTGTGGCTCCTACTGGGTTGTAGTCAGTGAGTAATCGACCCGAATAACTTTTTCAGAGTTGAAGGTTGCAGACCCCTGCAGCAGACAAAGAAAGAGGAGGCCCTCCCTGTTTTTTTGATGTGCACACAATATCCTAAACAAGCATTCAAGAATCCACGTTTTGCACATTCTTAAACACGTCACATGCCTGGTGTAAACTTAGCATTGCAGAAAGCATTAAAAATGCTCTACTGTTTCCTATTCTCAAATCTGAAAGCACTTCTGTTATTTTACCAAAATGTTTCTGAAGAATCTTTGTAGGTTTTTAGACTGAGAGAAAGTCTGTGGCTCTTTGTTAAAAACTGTCTTTGATGCATGGAAGAGCATTTATCTTTTCAGTTAGATGTCTAAGTCTTGACATTAAGTTTAGTATTAATGAAGTACATGTAGTATTTATACAAGTATAAATGAGTTATTTACTTGAGTAATAGCAAAACTGTAAATTGTTAAAAAAAAAATAAAACTACCACTCTATTTAATTATTGTTTCACATGTAGCCTTTTCAAATATTTACATAAAAATTTAAATAATTTATTAAAGAAGTAATATCCCTTTGTTTACAGACTATTTGGTAGCAACAAAATTTTCTCTGATAAATTTGAGAAGCAGGTTTTTCATTCCAATATACCCATATTTTCCCATGTATTTCAAACTCGTTGGTTAAAAACCAACAATCAATATCAAATATTTTATTTTAAATATAAGTTTTTGCTTTCTTTTATTAAATATCTAATCAATTTGTTTTCAGTTGTAATGGATTTTAACTGGTAAATAAATGTTGTCATGCATCACAAGCTTTACGCCTCAGTCACAACTGCCTTTACGGTTAGATATGGGCTGTTTGTGGGGAAAAAAATGGGCAAATCTGTACGGGGCAAACAGGTGGCCCGCAGAAAAAAGCAAGGTCATAGAACCGAGTAGCGAAAGTATACACACACCCCCAAGTTAAGGGTTTTTTTAAGTTTTTAGGCTGTTTTGGTGTCAGAAAAATATTTACACACTAGCTGTTTTGGCTAGGCTTTTTTTCAGTTTTTTGGTTATTTTGAAGTTTAGCTATTTATTTCATCTAGATTCTAGCTGTTTTGGCTAACCTAATTCTTTTTTTAGGCTGATTTGGTGTTAAGCTAATATTTTAGCTGGCCATAAGCTTCAGCGTTTTTAGCTATCAATTTCAGCATCTTCAGCTCTCAGCATTTGCATCTTCAGAGGCCAAATTCAGCTTACACTAGCATTATTGAAGATAATGCTATATATTTAGTTTATAATTATTTTAAAAAGTTACAGTTTTAACATTTTAAAAATTTAGTTTTAGAGTGTTCAATAAATGTTTATCCTGACCTAAAGTGTGTTTTGGATTTTGGTCCCTTGTGCGATTGAGTTTGACACCCCTAAAGCATTCATTGTTGTTGTAAAGTCAAAGCTAAACTACCCTGGCCTGTTTCACTTAAATCTTTATAATGTCCGAAGCTAACAGTTATATTTTAATTCAGTTATCTAAAAAGGAAGAAATGAGAAAAAAGTAACTGAATATTAATGTGAAAATTGTGTTTAATGTCAGGTGTGTTTTCTTGGTTTGTGTTCTGCTTCAGGTTTTGTGTTTTTCTCCAGCGGACACAACACCTGGTAGATAAATATTCACAGCTGTCTTTGGTTAACTCAAGCTTTCTCAGAGCTTTTAGGCGACTCATTTTCAGTTTAGCCCTGTCAAGTCATCTGCTAGTGCTGTTGGTCGCATGTTCTGGCTGTAATTTGTTTCACAGGTTGTTGTTTATTTTAATAAAGTTTCCAAGCCTGCAGTTTAGGTCCTTTCGTCAATCAGTTCCAGATTAGTTGCTGACCAAGGGCTGTGTCCAAATTCCTTCACTACTCCCTCCAAGACTATAGAGTGCAGGACTTTCCAGTACCTTGGATTTCAACACAATTCAGACACATGCTCACTATTTTTTTTCTTTTTAATTAAAAGCCAAATATGATGTCATCAAATTTTAAAAGCCAAATAAATCTAAACATTTTACAAAGACTTTTTATGAATCCTCTATTCTGATAATGAAAGCTTGAATGATTTATTATAAATAAATACATTTTTTTGAATAACAAATTGTTCAAACACAGTACATTGTGATTTATATTCCCCAAGTTAGCACAGAGGAACCCTACTTTTTTCGCAGAGACTTCTGGGAAATTTACATGGCACTGGATTTTGAAACTGTAGATTCAGGCACCCTGAAAAAATGGAAAACGCCCTATATAGTGGACTAAGATTGCTTGTACCTAGTACCTGGTGAAAATGAATCTTGGACATAGTGAACGTCTCCTCCCGAAAAATGATGACATCACAGCAGGAGAAATCATCAAAACTGAATCTCTTATGGAGCTCAAAAACTATTTTTAAATCCACTAACAAAACAAAAACCCATGTCAGAGATATCCGAAGGAAGTTTTGAAAATATTAAAGAATGGACACAGGACCTAAGGCTTTGCGGGCATTTTGTGGCAAAGAGTGAAAATCTCCCATAATTCTCTCCTAGGGATTTTGAGCTATTGCTTCCTAACTACTCGAACATCATTCAGAAGCTACTTGGGAAAAAAGAAAGTTGCAGATTTTGAACGTTAGCATGGTGAGTTCGCAAAAATGGCGTTCTCCTTGTTGCTCGCACATTTATCACCACAATATTTTGATGATGCAATACATGAATCGTTGGCTCAAGCTGAACAAAAATATGTGACATACAATATAAGTATATTAGGCACGTGGGCGTGGTTAACAAAAAACCTCAGTTGCCAAGGAAATTTGAAAATGTACTTTTACCGATTCTTCTAAAAATGGCATAGACCTGTTTGTCAACTCCAGCCGACCAAAAAATAAAATGGTTGCTATGGAGATACAAGTCACAGGAAAGCTTCGTTTGTGAAAAGAGTGTTTGAATTTGTCACATGCAGGTCTGACCAGGGTGGCAGAAATCGAAAGGGAGAGTGAGGGGTGTGTGGGGGCGGGTCAATGGACGGTGGGGGCTGGGTAGCAGACAATGCTGCTCACAGCTTTAATTTTTTTACATCAAGTCAAAGTATAAAGTGAGGTACTTTAAAATTACTGAGTGCACTTTTTTTTCCCACATAAAGTTACTTTAGTAAATGTAATTTGATATTATCTGGCTTTGATTGCATGGAATTTGTTTTTACTATTTAAAGGCTAAATGTTTATTTTCATGTTTAAGTTGTAAACAAACATAAATAATATTTATTTTCTCATAAAAGATTTATTTGTACTAGTGTTGAGTGAAGGTTACAGATTGATCTACTGATGTGAAAACTTTATTATAAGTTTTAGAGCAGAAAAAAATGTTTATTCCACCGACACTGAACCACATTTAAATGTGGAAAGAATAAGGGGAACTTTCTTCAGTAGCTGTTAGCTCTGTGAAAAGTTTCATCACCTACAAACCCGTGATGGAAACTTTCTTTTACATAAAAAAAAATAAAAACACTGGACAGACAACTTTTATCATCAACAGCACAAACAAAATAACAAAAGCTATTTTAGAGCTCCTAACAATGTTATAAAGCTGTTACAACCACATGAGACATCCCATAATATGAAATAAAGTGGAGCCAGCCTGACTTGTTGAAGAGATTGTTTTGATTAGCTGGAACTATACATAGCTGTCAGCTAAAGCTCCTGCTGCTCTTTCATACCAGTCTGAGGAATGTGGCAGCAACTGGGAGCTCCACTGGGACGTGATTATCCTCGGTGGGCTCCCAAACTTTCTCAGAGTGCCCCTGCACTTTTTCCGGTGAGAAACAACAAATAACGGTTCCAGACCCAACATTTACAGCTTTAAAAAGTAGCTAGCGCTTAATTTGAGTTCGTTCTCGAAGTCTGCAGCTCTACTAAACTATTTTTTAAAAAAGAAAAGAGGGAATCAAGAAAATGTTTCCAAAAGAGGAAATTAACTGGGAGGTTGAGTTTTAATAGTACTCGAAACCCCGTATTTACGAACCCTTGTCCATATGTTAAACTAGTTAATGTGTTTCTAAAGATAACCCAGAAACTCGTGAAATCATCAACAGTTACCTCGCTTCATGATGACGGTACGCCTCCTTTGGACCACAGCAGCCCGCACGCTTCAGCCTTAACTGAAGGAATACGAGCCGCTGCTCGGAGTTTTACTTGTTTCGTAAAAGTCCGCTCAGAAATCCTGGCCGTCGCGAGGCATTTAAAAGAGAGACTCTTTAGAAAAAGCTTCTGGCCAATCAGAACGCGGACTGATGTGACTGACAGTTGTTTGAGCCAATCGGCAACAAGTCGAGGAGGTCCACTACTGCAGCCTTTTGCTGTACCGTTAACTAATTATAGATCACTTTTATTGTTCTTCCAGACAGCAACAAAGTAGTTATTCGGCTGTTTTTGTGTACTCATAATTAATATATGTATATTTCAGACCAGGGGTGTCAAACTTAATCTCAAATGGGGCCAAAATCCAAAACACACCATAGGGTGAAGGCTGAACACGATAAACACTTACTGAACACTCTAAAACAATAATTTTTAAAACTTTAAAACCGTAACTTTTTTAACATTCAACTTGTTTGAATGCAGCAGAATAAGCTAGTGCTGATAGCTGAAGATGCTAAAAATGCTGAAGCTGATATCTGAAATCGCTGAAGCTAATAGCTGAAAACAGAAAAGCTGATAGCCAGCTAAAATATTAACTAAATGCCAAATTAGCCTAAAAAAATACAATAAAAAATAAAAACGTAGGTTAGCCAAAACAGATAGCAAAATAGCCTAAAAAAAACTGAATAAAAGCCTAAATTAGACAAAACAGTTAGCATGTAGCTGAAATATTAGCTAAAGTCCAAAATGGACAAAAAATAAAATAAAAAAAACCTAAATTACCTGAAACAGCATGTAGCTGAAATATCAGCTAAACTCCAAAATGGACTAAAACACTGAATAAAAGCCTAACAACAAAACAACAAGCATGTAAATATTAGCTAAACTCGAAAATGGACAAAATAAACATCCCAAAAAAAGCCTAAATTAGCCAAAATAACAAGCATGTAAATATTAGCTAAACACCAAAATAGCCTAAGCAAATGAAAAAAGCCCAAATTAGCCAAAGCAAATAGCATGAAGCTAAAATATTACTCCATTATAACTCCAAAATATCTTTAAAAAATCATAGTAAATGCCAAAAGTCAATCAAAAAAGCTAGCAGAATGCTAATTTTTAAAACTTTAAAACTGTAACTTTTTGACATAATTATGAATGATAAAATGTATTCCGCCCTGCGACAGACTGGCGACCTGTCCAGGGTGTACCCCGCCTTCGCCCATCAGCAGCCGGGATAGGCTCCGGCACCCCGCGACCCCGAAAGGGAAGAAGCGGTTAAGAAAATGGATGGATGGATGATGGACCATTAATAACAAAATAAAAATGATCTGGAGGGCCGGATAGAATTACCCAGAGGGCCAGATCCGGCCCCCCGGGCCTTGACGTTGATACGTGTTTTAGACTGAAAAATAAAGACTACATGAAAATTAATTGGTGTATTTTAGACAGAATACTATAAATATAGTTTATTTTACTTGTTTTATCTTACAACACATAAATGTACTGTTCTGACTTACAAATTTGCACAATATTGTGCAATAAAAGATCATTTTAATAAAAGTGAATCATCAATCAGTTAAAGTCTAGAGATTATGAAAATATTGAAAATAAATACAAAATAATTAAAAATTAAAAGATTCTAGCAACAATAACAATATCTTACAGGCTGAAAACAGCAGTTAATTCAATCCTAGCACCACTTAGCCTGTGAAAGCAAATGTAGGAGGCTTTTTGTGGCACGCCAGGGAGCTTTTAAAGGTCCATTAAAAACTACTTTCTGGATTACTGGAAATACTGAATTAAAGTAAGTTGGACTGTTTTCATTTTGGGGATTCTTTTGCAATGTTTTTTCTTATTTTCTTCATAGGTGTGTCCCATCATAAAGGGTGGTCCCGATGGTGAGGAAAAGGACAGATCTGAGGATCTACAGGTGAAAGTTTGAAAGTGAAGAGTTTTGTGTGGCTTTTAGGAAGGAGTTCAAACAGATTTGGGGAGATCAGGAGGTTCTTTCAGATAGACAAATAGCCACAGCTGAATGAATGAAGGAGACCAGGAGAAGTCTGTCTTTTGGAACGAGGAAAGCAAATTAAGAGGAAAAGGTTATCTTAGAAAACATGAGCGAGTTAGGCAGGGATGGAAATGTGTTGACAGATTCCACAAGTGGGATGGAACGATGGCAGGAGAACTTTGGAGATCTGATGAATGAGTAAAACTTTGTGGAAACTACAGAAGAAAATTTGCTGATGAGTCACACAATGAAGTCATGGGAAAGAATAGAATATAGTGGAAGCTAGACTGAGGTGAGAAGTGAGCATTTGTAAACAACAGCTTGGTTTCATGCAGAAAAGGAGAACTACCGATGCTATATTTGCTTCAAAGGTGTTACTAGAGAAGAAAAGAGAAGGACAGAAGGAGTTGAAAAGTTTTTTTGCAGATCTAGAGAAAGTATATGACAGAAAACGGAAAGTGGAGCTGTGGTTTGGATCAGAAGAACGTTGGAGTTCTTTACGACATGAAGAGACAATGGTGAAATGTTCTGGAAGTGAAACAGAGGTGGCAAGGATCAGCTTTAAAGTTCTTATCGTTTATTTAAATTGATTTATTCATTCATTCATTCATTTTCTTGACCGCTTTTTCCCTTTCGGGGTCGCGGGGGTGTCGGAGCCTATCCCGGCTACTGATGGGCTAGGCGGGGTTCACCCTTGACAGGTCGCCAGTCTGTCGCAGAATTAATTTATTCTGGAATAATATTTCTGCCTTTTTATTATTCATAATTATGTTAAAAAATTACGGTATAAAATATTTAAAAATTGGCATTCTGCTAGCTTTTTTGACTATTTTGGCATTTACTAAGATTTTTTAGGTTACTTTGGAGTCTAGCTAATATTTCAGCTACATGCTAGTTGTTTTAGCTAATTTAGGCTGTTTTTTTAGGCTATTTTGATGTTTAGCTAACTGTTTTGGCTAGATTAGCCTTTTTTCATTTTTTAGGCTATTTTGGAGTTTAGCTAATATTTCGGCAACATAGCTGTTTTGGCTAATTTAGGCTTTATTTACGTTTTAAGGCTATTTTGCAGTTAGGCTAATGTTTACACACTAGCTGTTTTGGCTAATTTATTTATTTTTTTTAGTTTTTAGGCTGTTTTTGAGTTTAGCTAATATTTCAGCTACATGCTAGCTGTTTTGACTAATTTGGGCTTTTTTACATTTTTGTAGGTTGTTTTACAGTAAGGCTAATGTTTACACATTGGCTGTTTTGGCTAATTTAAGCTTTTTAAAGGTTTTTAGGCTATTTTGAAGTTTAGCTATTTTTTCAGCTAAATGCTAACCGTATTGGCTAACCTATTTTTTAATTTTTTTAGGCTAATTTGGCATTTAGCTAATATTTTAGCTGGCTATCAGCTTCAGCATTTTCAGCTGTTAGCCTCAGGGATTTCAGCTGTCAACTTCATCCTTTTCAGCTATCAATTTCAGCATCTTCAGCTATCAGCACAAGCCTCTTAAGCTGCCAAAGTCAGCTTACAGCATTCAGGCTAGCATTATCGCAGTTAATGGTTAGTACGTAATGTTGCACCCCGGTCTTATATTTGGGAGAAGATGAGCTCAACAAAATGAAGAAATCACCAGTTAAAAGAATAACAATATTTAATAAAGTTCCACATTATCCAATCTAGATCATACACAGAATTAGTGTACCTTCAGCGCGTTGGACCAAGCCGATGTCTCTCTTAAGGAAAAGACAGGGAGTGACCCCGAATGATACAAGTTTCTCCCTTTAGTTCTCTCAAGTGGCTAGCCACGCCCCTTAGGACGTCCTACTGTGTGGATCTATAATCAGTGTGTTTGAACCCTGCTGCAGATGCAGGGTCTGATTCTAAGTGGCTCATCAGAAGTGTTATGTGAGCTACAGTGGCAGGGCCGGATCTAGCCAGCCCCTATTGGGGGTGCAAGCAGAATATCAGGGGGGGGGCAAGTTTAGGGATACAAAATGGTTCCAGTGTAAAATCCTCCCAAGCCTATAAAAAGCCCCAATCCAATAAAATACTGTTTTTTGAGTTTTTACATGTCTGTGTGTCATTTTTCTACCGAAAGACAACAAATCATCTTGTTTTTGCATTTCCGAGTATTTCTCCTTTTAAATCAGTCAAACTGTCTTGGACAGACTCTGTTTGAATGAATGATCTTCTTTCCATCAACAGCTCTGCTGCACATGCACTAAACCCTCATCTGTTCCTAGTGTCTAGTTCAGGTTCTGGAGAAGAGAAGATGGTATCTTCACATTGACTGCAGTCAAATGAGCCGCCGTTCACATTTCTGTGGTCAAATCAGCATCACTGGATTTTTGGTGTGAGTTTCATCCAATACTTACGGTAGCAGGACTGAGAACGCTGGAAAATCTCCACCAGACTCCACGGAGCTTCTTGATGTGACCACGGAAATGTGAACGGCGGCTCATTTGACCGCAGTTGGAAAGGATTGTAAATCAATGAAAGAGCATTTTGATGTTAGCTTTGATTATTTTATCAAGAACTCTGAGAAACCAATGATTGAATGTATTGATCACAGTCAATAAACATTGGAGAATTAGCTAAAAGAGTCTTTGGTGAACTGGAAGGAGAAAGAATCAGGATTTTGGAGGAAGTTCTGTCCATGAAGATCTTCACTTCCTCGTCCAGCTGACAACCAGATCAGAAGTCTGTTTGCTTATCCGTCTCTTTTTGTCTTTTTTTAGGACATCTTATTTATGTATTTATTTATTACTTTGAGTCATCTTTATTCATTTACAATAGTTTCTATTTGGTTTATTTTTTGTCTTAAAATATATATTTATGTATTTCTTGTTGCTTTTTATTTACGTCTTTTAATGTTCCGTTTAGCCATTTGTTATTTGGGTTTTTTTTAAATATTTTTATTATGTGTATTTTTTCACTATATTTAAGATTAGTTTATAAATACTAAACTATTTTAACTATTAAAACAGCCAACAAGTTTCTACTGCAGAAACTCTTGATTCCTGTTTCAAAATTGCTTAAAAAAATCCATGGATGTTATTTAGTGATAACAGAATGTATTTTCATCAGCAGGAAATTAGTTCAAATCTGGCATTTAAGAAGAACCCCGTTTACCTGGACATCCTTCATCCCTTCCACCGTCAGGTAATCTACCAGAAAACAGACCATAGAGTCCATTTGGGTTTTTACCCTTCAGGTGACAGAATAACAGCGTCTGTTCTCACCTGGAATTACAAACCAAGGCTGGGTTGGGAAAATAAAGTGACTGGTTGTCCGAAAAGGGCAGCGTACTGCCACGAGGGACGTCTCTGCTCCCGTTTGGGATGACCGGTCCAGGGAAAGCTTCAGCGGCCAGTTCTGATGCTGATCAGAAGGAAAATGGATAAATTTAGTCAAAACCATTTAAATATATCTTTAGCCGCTGAAGTCAAGGTCTGCTCAGGGGTTTGTTGTCATGGAAACGTGACAACATGTGGAGCGGGAATCAAATTTTGTTTAAAGGAGCAGAGCTTTTTTTGCATGTGAAAAAACATTTCAAGCAACAATTAATGTTGTTGTTCACTTTCAGCTTATTTTAAGCAACAATAAATAAAATAAATCCATGTTTGATGATGTCATCATATG
>NC_050534.1:4870193-4879962 GCF_002922805.2 Oryzias melastigma
CCCTCCTTCGACCGCCACCTTAACGTGGTGGAGGGGTTTGAGAGCTCGAATGATCCCTGGAGCTGAGCTGTCTGGGGCTTCTGCCCCTAGTAGGGTTTCCCAAGACAGACACTTCCTTGGTGACGAGCCAGACTAAGAGCGGTTCACAACTTTCTGTATAGGTACTACACACACATACTTAAGTATGTACACACTCATAAATAGCATAATTAGATACATTTATAAGCTTATGTATAGGAGGACGGCAGCGCGCATAAGTGCAGCAGCCTACAGCTCCTCGTCTTTGTGTGTTTTTTAAATATTATTTTTAACATTGTTTCAGCTTGCTGCTACCCTAACAGAATTAAACAGACTCTACAGCCGTACAGACCTCCTGGACATCGGGTTCCAGTGGAATTTGAATTTTAGCAGGGACTTCCACTGCAAGCGACACAGTGAAACAGTGGGATCTCCAGAGATTGTCGTCAGGTCTGGCAGGCAGGCAATGCAGACGGCGTCACAAGAGGAAGTAGAAGCGGGGCTGTAGTGCTGGTCTGCTAGCTGAGCTAAGAAACCCCCACTGCCAAGCCTCTACCTCTCAAAGGCCCGATCGCTGACGCACAAAACGGATGAAACCGCTACATCAGCTTCAGTGCAGCTAGCAGGCCGCACACTACCCAGATGGGACAGGAACAAAAGCTGCATCTGCATACACGCAGGTTGGTGTAATAACAGCACAGTAATGGACACACTGCTCTCCCGACCCAGAGTTCCGACCTAGAGACCCTTCTTTCTGCCTCGCGAGATAGCTGCTGTTTACATTCCAAGAGAGTGCAGAAGGTGATAAACATCAGACTCCATCTATACCTCCTGCTGCCTCAACAGAGCCACAAACATCCAGAAGGATCACACCCACCCCATCATCCCCTCTTCAAACTGTCTTCAACGGCTTCTTCCCAAAAGCTGTAACTTCACTAAATGCCAATTTCAAACCATAAACCTCTAATACTTGCACAGGCTTGCATATCTTCTTCAATCTGGACACTTTTTTTCTTCACCTTATTTCTCGCACATTTGTTAGGATTTTTTTCATAAATATCTGAGAATTGGTTATTTGTAATGGTAGTAATGACTGTAATGACAGCATGTTGTAGCTTTTCTCCCTACAGGAAACAAACGCGAGTCAATCTTTACGCGACAGCGTGCTGCTGCTCTGTGGGATCTTGACCCTGTAGATGCTGTAAACCGGACGATGATTGAGGAGGCTGAACCAAACGCCCAGACAGTCGGCGCCGCCAACGGATTTAAACTCCAGCCAAACCTTCAGGAGGAGACAGACGAAATGTGACTTCTACAAACCAGAGGCGTGTTCTGCGGCTGCAGTACCTTGTTGAGCAGAGGCAGGAAGTTCTTCAGGGAACCGATGTTTGTCAGAATCTTCCTGAGCTCTCTGGCCTCGCTGGCTGAGATGTTCTGGATGAAAACGGTCTTTGAACCGTCGTCTTTCACTTTCTGCTCAGACAACAGATATATTTGATACCAATGATGTGCAAACTCTTGAAGAATCCAGGTTTGTTCAGATAAAATTAGGATTATATTCCTGAAGCTAAAAGAACATTGATGTTGTACGCACCACATGAACCTTTTTTATGATAGATTTATAAAACCCAAACTGAAAGACACAGAAGATTAAGTTCATAAATGAACACTTCCAGCTTCAAACAGAAACAGATTTGTTCATCTTTTCACTTCAATGGAAAACAACACATTTTACATCGAAAATTAACATCGATTTTAATAAATTAACGAAACGGTTTTTCTTTTAGGTTAAAAAAACGTTATTTTTCAATTAAGAATCTTTATAATTATGAACTGATTTTCCAGCTTTGCTTGTGTCATTAATTTTTAGGCTTCCTCTTCTTCTTTTCCTTTGGCTTTTCCCTTCAGGAGTCGCCACAGCGAATCAGTTTCCTCCATCTAAGCCTGTCTTCAGCATCCTCCACTCTAACACCAGCCACCTTCATGTCTTCATTCACTGCATCCATAAACCTCCTCTTTGGTCTTCCTCTAGACCTCTTTCCTGGCAGCTCTAGACTCAGCATCCTTCTACCAATATATTCACTGTCTCTCCTCTGAACATATCCAAACCATCTCAGTCTGGCCTCTCTGACTTTATCTCCAAAACCTCTAACATGTGCTGTCCCTCTGATGTATTCATTCCTGATCCTATCCATCCTGGTCACTCCCAAAGAGAACCTCAGCATCTTCATCTCTGCTACCTCCAGTGGTATGTCTGCAGCTGGATGCAGAAAGGGATTAGGGAGGGGTCAGTATGTCAATCTTTGTCCACTAAAGATAAAACAAATACACAAAAAATGCATGATTTTAGTCCATTTTGCAACAGTAATTATGTTCAAAAGTTACAGTCTTACAGTTTAAAAAATGTAGTTTTAGAGTGTTCAATAAATGTTTAACCTGTTCGGCCCGCGACCTAAGATGTCTTTCTGATTTTGGCCCCTTGTGCAATTGAGTTTGACACCCTTGTAGTAAAGCATGGCTTAACAAACCAATGTAAAAACATTTATACACTTTCAAACTTTACTGTGAATTTATTCTTTCCTCAACCTTAAAAAAGAGATTTATCACAGAAATCGACGTGACCATTAGCATATCTGAACCATTAAACATCTTATTTTGAGACAAATATGCTGTTTTGTTATTATTGCAGATAAAAATAAAGATGCCAAGAATGGACCTAAATACTTTACCATAAAATCTTGTTTATTATAACATTATCAACTGCTAAATCGAAAGAAAAAACCCACAAACAGTTCTTTGACCATAATATTTGAGGCAAACATAGAAGAAAAAATACAAATGCAAATACAAAAAAAGAAAGTTACTTTATTGTCCCACAAATTAACATGTTCCACCAAAAAGTTTTCTTCAATAGGAAAGGAATTTCCAACAATCTGTCAACAAATAGAACTTTATTCCTGATTTGTGATGATACAAGAAGCCAATTCTTTTATATCTACAGTTGGTCCTGACTTTGATAACTCCAGTCCGTCCTGACGGTCTGCAGGAAAAAGGCAAGATGCATTGTAGACAGGTCACCAGTTCATCACATGTGCACATTAACACAAGGACAACTCAGTCTTAAAAGCAAAATAAAAACTCTGTCAATCTAAATAACAGAATTTAAATTCCCACTCAAATGAAAATACTGCAGAGCTTTGGTGTTTTCAACATGTTCTTGTAGCATTTTTCATGATGGAGGACATAAATAAAAGAACATAAGATTCAAATTGCATTTCTGACTATTTATTATTCTTGATGGATCAGGAGAAGATGAAAAAATGCTGTTTGGAAAACTTGTGTCATAGAAATTAAAATGGGTGGATCAAGGTCTCTCCTCCAAACAAATAGATCCATGAATATCTTTGTTTTGTTGAGCTGGAATCTGGATCAGAACCATACGGCTGGATAACTCCAATATTGCTCATTATTTTTGTTGCACCGCTAATGCTAGCTTAGGGGTGTGAGGGGCTGTAAGATAGCGGAAAAGAGTGTGAACAAATGAATGATGGGAAATCAGCACGGGGTCGATTCCACACCAAAGGTCCTGCCCACAACTCAGAAACTATATCCTAGAAAACAATATAGGGTTTTAGTTTACCTAAAAACAACATGATCATTTCTAAAAGATCACTGGGAGCACTTTTACAATAGATCAATTGATGATTGGAGTGGGACCTAAAACTCAAGTTTCCAGAGAACACCCACATATAAAGGACCCAGACAGGATGTCCAACATGACCTATTTACTCAGGGAATGATGCTAACAATCACACCACCATACATGCTAAATTTAAGATATTAAAAAGTAGAAACATTTGACAAAATCACAAACTATCCAATAGTTTATTTGAAAAATGTAAAAGGAACTTTTCACTGGGAAAGTTATCACAATATTTAGTTTATCTTAAGAGTATTTTTTTACTGCTGCTTTATAGTACTTAAACATTTATAAGCCAGCACCATTAAGAATCATGAAAAAATAATAGACTTATAAAGTATCAAAGATCAAAATCCATTAAGAACAATGTGTTATTTATGCAATAATGAAGCAGTGGCTTGTAAAATAAAATACATTTAAAATGTAATATTTTATTTAGATTAGATTGAAAAAATAGAACAAACTAATGGACAACACATAATAACACGCACCATCTAGTGATCAAAAGTAGTGATTTTGTTATTAGTTTTAAAGGAAAAATGTATTATGTAACAGATGCTTGGAAGTTTCCTTGTGGGTTGAACTTTTATTTTAGGAGCTCGAGCAAAACAGACAGACACTCCCCCACTCATCAGCCAATCAGAATCGTCAGCAGCAGCTCGACTCCTTTAAAGTCCCCGTCTTCATGTTTGATGAAGTTATGCGTTTTAAAAAGTGCATTTTAAAATTTCTATTATTTTGAAAATAAATTTTGTTTCATTCCAAAGTACAAAAACTATAGATTTGGTTCAGATTTTTAGACCACTGCCACTGGAATAGATCCAGTTTTTGTGTCCTTACGTGATGACGTAGTATCTGTTTTGACGTCGCTTCGCTGTGAAGTAACGAGGGAAGACAAGCTCGTCAGTTTTTGTTCCACTTAAGTCAGGTAAACCCGTCTATATTGTCGTTACATTTCTATTATATATTGTAATTGACACATAGTTAATGTTTTGTTTTGCAAGTCATTTTGAGATTCATTTGAACGTCTTTCGTGTCGGGTGCTGTTAGCATGTAGCCACGTACAGTTACCTAACTGCACAGGTTAGCCAAGCTAGCATCACTTCTGTTACCAGCTGAACTGTCGGCGTTTGGTTTGTCGACGACGTTTTAAAGCTTTTACTTTAAAATGGGAGAAAAAAAAGTTTTAAAACCATTTCTGTTGTAATAAATTGCGACATCTCTAGTCAATCCTTCTATAGATCGAAGTCACCTAGCTAACATTTTTTCCCTTATAATTCTTCCTCTTATACCTTTTTTTCCCCCTTTTTCTTTCTTTTTTTAAAGTTGATTTGACTACATATTCGTTGTTACGAGATCAGTCTTGAGCAGTGTTTTAGATATTCTTGTGTCCAGCCTTTTATTTTTCGTCTGATTTGTGTGTTATTAATATTTTGAAAATCCTCGAGCACATCCGAAAGCTTCTGAGCCAGTTTCCGGTCTGACATTTTTGGTTGTATTTGAGTCCAGCTGGTCTTGACTTAATAAAAACATAATTGTATTAACTAATTATTATTGTTTGGGAGCAAGACTATAATGTCGTGGTTCTCAAATAAACTGAAGGTACTTTAATGTGCTGCAAGGAGGACTTCAAATTAATGGAAAACAAAATGAAATCCTCTGAAACTCCCAGTGAAAATTATTTATACATTTTTTAAATTAAATCTAAATAGTACTGGATTGTCATAAGCATTACTTGCATCCAAAACAATCCAGAGAAATGTGTTAAATTAGATATTTAGTATGTGAAAATTTAACGCATGTTACACAATTCTATTCCTGGTGATGGTCTAAATATGTTTTAGGGTTTCAAGTTGGGATGCCACAATTCTGGATTGAAAACCAAACCATATCCACCATTAAACCAAATTGTGTGGAAAATGAATTATTGCATCCTTTATGCATGGTAGTACGTTGAAAGTATCAAACAATTGTGCTAATTTTAGTATTTATTGACACTAGTCTTAGTATGGGCCAATTGAAAGGTCTTGTCTTCATTACTACTTGCCTTTTATGATTAAATTTCTGAATAGTTGTTGTTGTTTTTTTTTTAATAACAGAGAAATTGATGTTTAAACCAAATTGTGAGGAAAGTGAATTGTTGAAAGCCGAGTTTCACCCCCCTTTACAGTTTAATTTTTTTCAAAATTTTCCTCGTTTTGATTTTTTGATCTGTCGTGTCAAAAATCAGATATTAATATTATAAAATGTTGATAATTGATCAATATGAACTGCTATTTCTGATTCCACAAAGGGAATTTTATCACAAATTGTACCTTTTTTTAGATAAAACAGCATGTATTTATTTATTTTTTACTCTTTAAGACAAACCTAACTAAAAGTTTGAATTGACAGTCACAATTTATGGACATAAATTAAACGTTGGTACATTTTAATTGGCAACATGGCGATAAACTCCCAGCCACATATCCTGAGGGAACCTTTGCCCGAAACGTGCTGGTATTCATCACAGACAGTTGCATCATAGTCTCTGCGACGCTGGACTTTGCTCGTGGCTTTGGTGTTTGATGCAGTTTATTCGTTACTGTCCCACAGGTTCATTTTCATCATGGCGTTGAGAAGCGCGGTTCACCGTCTCCTGGTCCGTCCTCACAGATGCGCTCTGGTCTCAGCTTGCAGAGCTCAAGGAACTGCAGCGGCCGCCCGGCACGGTCAGTTACTCTGATCCGATTACAGCAGCCGCAGAAAACCTTTTTACCCGTGGTCCATTTTGAAGGATCTTTTAGATTTCAACAAATGACTGTAGAAAAATACCAATTTGAAAGGTTCCTAAAGAGGTACTGGAAAGAGTAAGTCTTAAAAACCAGCAGGAAATGAGCTTTCAGGGTCTGCACTGTTTTCACCACCATATTATGACAGCTTTGTGTTGGTATTTCAGCTGTATGTGATTGTTTAGTTGGAATCAGACCATGAAGCACAGATCGGATTATCAGCACTTTTTGTGGCTCCTCCCACATATGCATTTCCTTTTCTTCGAATAGTGTTGAAGGAGATTGTTATCCAGACATCCAGAAACGCAGTTTGTGGTGTTTTGTACTCTTATCATTTCTACATATTTTTTTAGAGAATCTTAAGCGTATCTGAATGCAAAACCTGAATTTACAGCTTTATGACTCAAATCAAAGGTTTTTATTGATGCATTTTATTAGAAATTCTTCTCTTTTTATTGGACAGATGCAGAGAAGTTTGAACAGAAGGCTAAAACGCGTGAGTATACATTTGTTGACAGACTTCTTGCTTGCTCTGAGTTTCTCAAACTGGTCGCGTGTTAATTGTGTGGCAGCTAAGGTCCAGTTCGACTGGCGTGATGCGCTGGACCTCGAGGGCCAGCTGACGGAGGAGGAGATCATGATCAGGGATTCGTTTCGGACCTACTGCCAGGAGAAGCTCATGCCTCGCATCCTGATGGCCAACAGAAATGAAGGTGAAAGAGAATGTGAAACTCAGAATCTTTCGTGTAGGGGTGATGTGCTCATGTCATTTTTTCATTCCAGTCTTCCACAGAGATATCGTGTCAGAGATGGGAGAGATGGGGGTCCTTGGCCCCACCATCAAGGGTCAGTCTGACCACATCAAGTTCAATATTTTATTATTTTTTTTCTTTATCTCTGGATATTATTAATAAAAAATCTGTATTTTTCCCACGTTTAAGGTTACGGCTGTGCGGGAACGAGCTACGTGGCTTACGGTTTGATTGCCAGAGAGGTGGAGAGGGTGGACAGCGGCTACCGCTCAGTGATGAGTGTTCAGTCCTCCCTGGTCATGCATCCCATTAACGCGTACGGGACAGAGGAGCAGAAGCAGAAGTACCTTCCCAGGCTGGGTAAGAGCACTTCACGCCCAGTTTAATGTTCAAACCGCTAAAAATAAAACTGCATGTCAGCAAAACAATGTACAGATTCAAGCAGACACGCCTTAAGAGTTCAATTTGCATTGATTTGTAATCTTTTATCTTAATTTTTACACCCGATTCAATAACTAAGAAAAGTAAGTTATTATTACAGGAACTTCTAACAGAGCTGATTGGATATTCCCATTTTAAAGTCCCACTCTGATGCAGATGGTGTTTTTGTTTTTTTTAAGTTTTCCTATAGCATTCTTCTAATGATAAGGATAAAGAAAATTGAACTCAAAACTGCATTTCTTCACATGTCTTTGTTGAAATCGTTGTGAATCCGGAGCAGATGAAAGAATGCAGTTTGTAAAAGAACATATTTGTGAGGTTAAACATACTACAAGCTTCCTGCTCTGATCCAACCCGATGTGTTCACTGAATAGATCCATGAACGTCTTCGTTTTCAAACTGACATCCGGATCAAAACTGTACGGCTTTATTATGACCACCATTTTTGTTTCACTGGAAATGTGAGATTGGGGGTGTGAGGGGCGTAAGCTAGTGGGAGAGAGTGTAAACAGAGATCTCTCAGCGGTTTGCATCAGCAGGTTTTTGATTTTTGGCTAAAAACACTTTTAGAATATCAAAAGATGATCAGAGTGGGTCTTTAAGTTGAGTCTTCTTCAGCCAACTGTTGCTTAATGAGGTTAACTTGTGTTCTCTATATTTACAGTCTTTTTATTACTAGAATCTGTCTTTCATTTGTTCTACAGCAGCTGTTTGACTGTTAAATCCCATGTCATGTTCTTTGAGACTTTTTCCCACCGTCTCCTGAGTGAATCAGGATTATCGTGGAGAACATCAGAGAATAAAAATGCGTTTTGACGGCACAGCTTAAGCTGTTTCTACCTTCAGCTCGAGGGGAAATCCTGGGCTGCTTTGGTCTGACCGAACCCAACCACGGCAGCGACCCCAGCGGCATGGAGACCAGAGCCAAGTACAACCCGTCCAGCGGCACCTACACCCTGGCGGGCTCGAAGACGTGGTGAGTCCCGCTCTGGGAACGGGGATCCCAGATTATCTAGTCCTGACAGGTTGATTTCTCAAGGTGGAGATAGAGCCTTCAAAAGTCTTTTTACATAATAAATATGTAAACAAAATCCCTACAAAATCTAAGTTAATCATTGTTGATTTTTTTAAGTCTCATTAAATAAAATCATTTCCACTTTATCTCAGACGAATACATATCAGGACTTGCAGGAAGAAGGTTGTAAACGGATCCATTTCACACTGCTTGATAAAAAAATAACTGATGGAAAAATGTAAATAAACCAGAAACAGATTGAAAATAAAAATACAGTGTTAGCAGTGTTTTCTGTGCTGTAGATTATTGTCAAAGTTATATAAATCGGAATTGTGAGCAGATTTTTGTTTCCATTCTAAAATACCCAAATTATTTTTCTACAGAGGTGTAAATTTTGTGATTTTTAAACGAGAGAACTTTGTATTAAGTGTGTAGTGAGGGTTTTACAGCCTTAAAACATCCATAATCATAAAAATAAAAGCTGACCACATTGGAGATTTTATTCATTATCTAGTATCTACTAGTATTTTCGCTGAAATCCCCAAAACACATATTGCTTTGTTTGCTAAAGGTGCAATTTAGTATTTTTTAAATTATTTTATTGTAAATAAATACTCTAAACACAAATGTGTTATTTTTTTGTTTTGATTTTAGGCAATATGTACTTCTTGTTTGTGTTTTGTTTCTGTCTTGTGTTGTTACGGCTGCAACGTTTAGTCCAAAAAAAGAGAACGTTTTTAAATAAAGGAGTTATACGGCCTCATTTCAAGTATGACATGAGGAGAATATATGTCCTAAAGAAAAACTGGTGGAAAAAGGAAAAAAAGTATATTTAAGTTTTTTGTAAACTGTTTCCAAATGACTTTTAGAAAAACTTCTTTATGGAAACATCCTGAAAGAATCAGTTCTTATGGAAACAGCTGTAATTCAGAATTTGTCCACTCGGTGGAGCTCTTCAGTTGTAGTTCTTATCAGATGGCCTGTTCCTGCTTTTTAAAAACTATTTATTTGGGCTTAATCTATTGGTCGCAAAACAATATTTTCCAGAAAAAATATTTTTAAGGAAATTTCT
>NC_050534.1:4880043-4919111 GCF_002922805.2 Oryzias melastigma
TTCCTTCAGGATCACCAACTCTCCAGTGGCAGACATCGCGGTGGTCTGGGCTAAATGTGAGGATGGAAAAGTCCGCGGTTTCATCCTGGAGCGGGGCATGAAGGGCTTCTCCACGCCCAAGATCGAGGGGAAGTTCTCTCTGAGAGCCTCGGCCACAGGAATGATCCTCATGGACGAGGTGGAGGTTCCTGAGGAGAACCTGCTGCCCAAAGTCTCAGGCTTGGGGGTGAGTGGATCCCTTCATTTTTCTGAGACAAAGGTTTAAATAAGATTCCTCTAGAGCGTCTGTCTCGTTTCCCTCAGGGTCCTTTCGGCTGCCTGAATAACGCCCGTTACGGCATTGCGTGGGGGGCTCTGGGTGCAGCCGAGTTCTGCTTCCACGCTGCTCGTCAGTACACGCTCGACAGGTCCAAAACCCTTCCTTCATTATCCAACACAGAGAGGTCCATGTTTGCTGCAATGCATGACTCGGACATGAACGTGTTTTTTAATTTCCTGAACCAGAATCCAGTTTGGCGTTCCTCTGGCGAGAAACCAGCTGATCCAGAAGAAGATGGCTGACATGTTGACAGAGATCACCGTGGGCCTGCAGTCCTGTCTGCAGCTGGGCAGACTCATCGATGAGAAAAAGTGAGGGAAGCTGGTGATTTTGAACCCTCGCATAGAAAAAGCAAAAAGACAGAACCAGCTGAATCCCTTCTGGGGTCACAGGGTTGCTGGAGCCTATCCCAGCTACTGTGGAATAAAGGTGGAGTCACTGTTGCATTATTGGGTTGTTAAAAAGTAGGATTAGTTTACTGCACCACATATGTGTCTAAGTCGAGGCCCAAGAGCCGGATCTGGCCTGCCGGGTAATTCTATCCAGTCGCCCAGATCATTTTATTTTATTGTTATTTTACTATAGTTATTTAAGGTTTAAGGGTTTTTTAGGCTGTCTTGAAGTGTAGCTAATATTTCAGCTACATGCTAGCTGTTTTGGATAATTTAGGCTTCATTTCAGTTTTTGAAGCTATTTTGGAGTTTACCTAATATTTACATGCCTGCTGTTTCAACTAATTTAGGCTTTTTTTTTTTTTGTTTTTGAGGCTCTTTTGATGTGTCGCTAATATTTCAGCTACAAGCTAGCTGTTTTGGCTAATTAAGGCTTTTCTCAGTTTTGAGGCTATTTTGAAGTTTAGCTATTTTTTCAGCTACATGCTATCTGTTTTGGCTAATCTAGTTTTTTTTTTTTTTTTTCGGCTAATTTAGCATTTAGCTAATATTTTAGCTGGCCACCAGCTCCAGCATTTTCAGCTGCTAGCCTCAGGGATTTCAGCTAGCATCTTCAGCAGCCAAATTCAGCTTACAGCATTCACATTGTAGGAAATGCTATATATCTAGTTCATATTTATGTTAAAAAGTTACAGTTTTAAAGTTTTAGAAATTTATTTTTAGTGTTCAATTAATGTTAATCCTGTTCGGATCGCGACCTAAGGTGTGTTTTATATTTGTCCCCTTGTGTGATTGAGTTTGACACTCCTGTGTTAAAGAGTAACCAAACAGGGAAGTTGGAGGCTGACTCCGCCCACAGCTGAAATGTGAAAATTCAGTCAGAGGGGTGGGGCTGGGGGTGCAGGACTGTTATTACTGGAGCTGCAGATCATGATGTGAAACTTAATCACAAAATTCAAATGTAATACCTCAATTTAACCTGTAGAGGGCAGCACACTGATGGTTTGTGACTATATTTTCAAGAATTAAACAAATTTATTTTAATTTGTCAAAAATGTGGAAAGGATCAACAAACAGCCTTTTTAAAGCTCCATTTATAGAGGTCAGAAAATGTTGAAATATTAACACTATAATTCCAGTAGATTTTGAAGGAGAAAAGCGGCGTGCACGCCGCTTTTCTCCTTCAAAATCTACTGGAATTATCGTGTCAACGGTTGAAAAGTTACAGTATGTTAAAGATTTTGTGTTTAAGCGTCAAACGCCTCACACTTGCTGTGTTTGCACGCAGAGCGGCCCCGGAGATGATCTCCATGCTGAAGAGGAACAGCTGCGGGAAAGCGCTGGACATCGCCCGGCAGGCCAGAGACATGCTGGGAGGGAACGGCATCGCAGACGAGTACCACATCATCCGCCACGTCATGAACCTGGAGGCTGTCAACACCTACGAAGGTAAAGGCGGGGGCAGCAGCGCTCCCGTCCAGTCTCTCCTCCTCCTGCTTGACGTCCGTTCTCTCCTCCAGGAACTCATGACATCCACGCCCTGATCCTGGGCAGAGCCATCACGGGGCTGCAGTCCTTCACTGTGGGCAAGTAGGAAGACGACCATCAGCTCCGATGTCCGAGTCAAACATGTTTGAGTGCTTTAACTACAGACAAACCCATGGTTTAAGGCTAATGCGGCTGCTTTAAAAGTAGTCTGGTCAAACAAAAGCAGGTTATTTTTACACAATGAAGAACTGCTTACAATGTAGTGAATGTGGATCTGAGTTTCTGAAATTATAAATCGTCATCACAGTCTGTGTGTGTGTGAGTGTGTGCGATTGCTCTTTTGTTCTTAATGTAAACCGGAGTCTTTCAGTTTTGATGGTTCAGTGATTCTTGCACTTTACAGGCTCTTAACACTAAAGTGTTCCAAGTTTTCAAAAAGACATTTGAATGAATAAACATTAGAAAAAAAACAGAATCTTGTCTTCTTTACATTTTTTCACAAATATGAACAAGATTACTTTGGTTAAAAGGTATAAAATCAATCAACACGTAAAGAATCAGTTTCTGGTAAACCGCAGTTTCTCTTTTTGTTCATTTTTCTACCGTCTTTGTCTTTTTATGCTCATGTGATGCAAACAAACAGTCGTCCAATCATAGGCTAGCTCGGGGGTCTAGAACCTGCGGCTCCAGAGCCACATGTGGCTCCTTTATCTCTCCATGATGGCTCTCTGGATGAGGAAAATCATTTAATAGGATGTTTTTTAATCTTAAATTTAGTTTAATAAGGAATTTTAGGCTGTTTTGGAGTTTAGCTAGTAATTAAGCAACAAGTTTGCTTTTTTTTGTGCCTAATTTGGGACTGAGTTTTTTTATGCTAATTTGGAGTATAGCTAAAAATTTAGCGACAAGCTAAAGTTTTTGGGTAATTTGTTATCTACTGAGATTTTGGTGCTTTTATTTTGTTGTACCAGCAAGACCTTTGTGGAAAAAATAATAATTTTACTGCACCAGTGATCATATTTAGATTTTTGTGTAATTATCTGCATGCCAGATAATAGAAGGATAATCTTGTGCACAATCAACTTAAGTAAAAGTAACTAAGTAGATGTAACTGATTACTACCCAATTCCTTTGAGCAAAATCCCAAAATATGAAAGTACTTCAACTCAGCTTCAGTCCAGCTAGTTGAATAATAAACTACAAAATGTTCTGAGCAGATAATCTTTTGGCTCCGCCCCCTTTAAATCCATCAAGGTGGATGGATGGATAAAGACCTCCATCCTCTTCCAGCCTCCTCGCATGTGTGCTGCTGTCACTTTGAAGTGAAGGGAATTAAAAAGCGGTAAATCCCCGCGGTGGCCGGTCGTGTTCTACACGCCGACCGACTTACGTAAGCAAATCACATTTTCATAGGAGCAGCAGACGGTAATCTTTAAGGCGGATGTGACTCACTGAGACAAACCGGACCCTGAACGGACCTGGTCCTCTCTCTCCATCAGGGATGAAGGAGATGATGAATCATGAAGAGAAAGCTGCTCGGCTATTATCCCTCATATTTGCTCCTCGTGTAATTAGGCAGCGTTTAATCTGGACTAATCATCTGGATTACAGCGTCAGTGGTGTCAGGAGCTCTGTGGAAACAATGGGTCTTAAATCGTTTGATGCAGAAAACCATAAAAAAACCTAAATGCAGCTTAAATGTGTGAATTATGATCTGTGTGAGTGACTGAGCTGATCTGGATTTACAGTGTTTACATCAGTTTGGTGCATCAGACGATCTGAACACAGCTAAAGCATTTCAACATCTGACTGTTCTGCTTCTAAAAATGACTTTTTGAGATAAACAAATGTTTTTAGCAGGAATTTCTAATGTCAAGTTTTGAGTTTTACACAAACGGCTTGTACAGTAAATGACATAATAGGCATTCCACTAGAAGACACAAGTTTGGAGCTGAATTTAGAACCTAAAATCTGTCTAATCACATGATAGAGACCATTACAGAACACAAACCTAAACTGAAAAATGTTACATTTTAATGCAAATTTTAAAAGTAAACTCCAGCCTGTCAAGTGAAAGCTGTTAGATCAGGGGTGTCAAACTGAATCGCAGTAGGGGCCAAAATCCAAAACACAGTTTAGGTCGCAGGCTGGACAACATAAACATCTATTGAACACTCTAAAACTACATTTTAAACTTTAAAACCAGAACTTTTTAACATAATTATGAACTAGATATATAGCATTAGCTGTGATAATGGTAGGGTTAATGCTGTAAGCTTAATTTGGCCGCTGAAGATGCTGAAATTGATAGCTGAAAACGCTGAAGTTGATAGCCAGCTAAAAATATTAGCTAAATGCCAATTTAGCCTAAAACAAACAATAAAAAAAACGTAGGTTAGTCAAAAAAGCTAGCATGTAGCTGAAAAAATACCTAAGCTTCAAAATAGCCTAAAAAAACTGAAAAAGCCTAAATTAGCCAAAACAGCTAGCATTTAACTTAAATATTAGCAAACTCAAAAATGGACACAAAAACTGAAAAAAAACCAAATTATCCAAAACAGCTAGCATGTAGCTGAAATATTAGCTAAACCCAAAATAGCCTAAACAATCATAGTAAATGCCAAAATAGTCCAAAAAGTTAGCAGAATGACAATTTTAAAAACTTTAAAACCATACATTTTTAACACAATTATGAATAATAAAAAGGCAGGAATATTATTCCACCACAAATCAACTTAAACCTTAAATAACTTTCAATATTTTACTCTCCATAAAAATATATTTCGTCAAAATTATTCAAGTTAGAAATGAGCGCAAGATAACATCCGACCATTTATAACAATAAAATTAAATGATCTGGAGGGCCGGATCCGGCCCCCGGAACTCGACTTTAACACACGTGTGTAAGAGAATTTATTAATATTTTTTCATCTACTTTAAGTGCATAGAGAATGCATGTTTTGAAAAGAACTTTGCTGAAAAGTATATGGAGGTTTTAAAGAAACATTGTTTAATCAACCTAACACAGGAAACACAAGGGAAAAAAGGAATCTGTAGATTCTTCAGTCGCTTCAAGCTCACAAAACAGCAACATTCCAAAAATACATGCAGATATGACAGTCCTAAAGCCTGACTCCTGTAACAACACACTCCACTATGTCTGTTTTCTACACTTCAAAGAAACTCAACTGTTGATTTTACTAAAATTCAAATTATTAAAATTAAAAAGCAAAGCTGCTAACATTTTGTTCCATTCTTAGAATATATGGTCAAACACGGGGGTGGTAGTGTGATGGTCTGCGCTGCAGATTCACCATCTTCACCTTGGGCTTCATCCGAAAATCCTCAATCTCATCGAGATTCTGTTTCCTGACGATTAGTGAGACTGAGACGGATGAACTGGAGCATCTCTGCAGTTATGTAAACACAGTTTGGGGGTTTTAAAATCCTTCAGAATTACGCAACCTGAGCCTTAGTCTATAGTCAATCAGCAGAGAACTCAACGCTGTTAACACAGTTTTACGTAAATAATCAAAGGTAAACTGACCAATTGTAACGGAAATTTGTTCAACAGTTATTGTATAAATGTCCTACTTGGTTGTATTTGTTTTATCTTTTAGATCGTTCACAAAACAGAGTACAAATATCAGTAATCCTGCAGAATGCTCCACAGCTGCTTCCCCAAAATCCTATGGATGATATTAAACGAGTCGTAGATTATTTCTCTCTGACAACCCGGTTAAAGTTAGACAAAGGTTACAAGTACTTCATTGAATGTCGCTCGTTTGATTATGAAAGTAATTAGGATTTTATTCTTCTAATTTATGCTAATGCTGACGCTAGCATTAGCAGGACATTCATAAAATAAATATTGTAAATTTTTCTGTTGAAATGGGTAAAGTTACCTTTTACTATTTGTGTAGAATTGTGTCAAACAGCGTTCAGTTGCCAGCTTTTCCGCTCAAAACCTTTTTCGGCTCTGACACCATTTTGTCTGACATAACCGTGAAAAGAGTCTATTGTTAGAATCTTGTCTCTCTCAATTCTTTAGTATTATTAAATGTGGAGATATTTAAGAGACAAAGAAAACATTTTAAAACTTATATACTGTCTTCCAAAATCCCAGTATAAAATATGATTTACCGTTTTAATGAATTAACTGACATTTTGCTTGTTTGAATTGAGAGTAAAAAGTAGCTTAAAGTCTCACTCTAATCATATATATATTTTAAACATATTTTAAAGGCGTGATTTTTTTTTCTAATCCTGTTAAAAAGTTATTTTTCTTACTTCTTGAATAAAAAATGTATGTAAAATCTATTATTTTGATATTTATGTAAAGTTCTGTTATAGTTTTTAAGAAGGCCGCATGACGTCATGACTGTAATGTGTCCTTGGCATTTCAGAGTAAAAGCTGAAAGGAGTTCCGCAGCTTTAAACCCAAAATAGCTGTCGGGAATGAGGCGACTTCTCAGTATTTTAACGAATTACTCTGAGCATGAGAGCTGGCCTGGCGCGCGAGGCAGCAGCGTCACTTGACCACGCGGGAGGAGCCGCGAGCTCAAAAGAGCAGAGCGAGCGCGCGCGCACCTCATTCCATCGCTGGGACTGGAGGATTGAGCAGTGGACCCAGTGACTGACAGAGAGTGTAAGCATCCGCCGGAGAAAAAAGATCCACAGTGGACGCTCCTGACATGCTTGGAATTTAAAAGAAGAAGGTAAAAAACATTTATTATGCTTATTACAAAAAATGTGTTTTTTATTATGCATTTATAGACAAGATAAACACTTTAATAATTACAAAATTTAAATGACATGTAAACTAATGTCATTGTTTGAGTAATTATGGTCTGTGGAGCTTTATTAAAGCAAAATATTAGCAAAAACTAAGACTGTGGTATTTTAAGCTAGTAGTGAAATAGTATAAATGAAGAGAATACAACATATAAATGTAAAAAAATAGAATTAAAGTACATTTAAAAATGTGGAGTTTTTTTTAGAAAAATGAGTAAATTTGTCATGTTTTTGTGAAGATCTTCAAGCTCACACTGAAGAATGCAGCAGTCATAAGCGAGGAGGAAGAAGTCATGAATGCTTATAACTTCACTAGCTTGAACTCCACTCATGGCCTTCAAGGGTTCCCGCCGCCCACGGAGGAACCCCTGTACAAGCAGTACAAGCCCCCCGTGAAAGAGCTCATCCCCTTACCCAAAGGAGTGCTGTACCTGATCATGGCCGCCCTGGTCGTGGTCGGAGTCGCCTACGCCATCGTGGGACACCTGATCAAAGATCTGGCCATCGACATCACAGGTTTGTTTACTTTCTGCCTCCAGAGCAGCAGAAAACATCCTCACGTTCAACCATCTGCTTCCTTCAGAATGCTTGCTGGGTCCGGCGAGTGACGAGGAGAAGAGCGTGGACAACAACCCCCAGCGGATGGCCTTCGGCCACCCCCCCTCCGTGCACCCCTTCGCCCACAACGCCTTCCACGTGTGGGACCAGGACGACGTGGTCATCCCTCTGTCTCCGGACGAGAGCCCGCAGACCAGCCCGCTGCTGCTGGCCGCCATCCCCTACATCCCCTCCTTCTTCCCGCACTCCGGAGGGAACCACAACCCCATGATGCTGACGGGGAGCCCGGACATAAGCAAGGAGGTCAGCATCCCCAGGGAGTTCTGACTCTGACCCCTCCTGTTTGGATTTTTCCACTCATCTGCCAGGATTTGTCTGCATTATTCCACCAGATCCACAGAGGTCAATCCTGAGAAGAGCTCAAGAAATGGTTGATCTGCTGAAGCACATGTCAGTGTGGGTCTAATAAAGTATGTGTCAAAGTCGAGGCTCGGGGGCCGGATCCGGCCCTCCAGATCATTTTATTTTATAGTTTTTAATGACCCAATGTTATCTTGCGCTTGTTTTTAACTTGTATAATTTTGACAAAATTAATTTCTATGGAAAGTAAAATATTGAAAGTTATTTAAGGTTTACGTTGATTTATTCTGGAATAATATTCCAGCATTTTTATTATTCATAATTATGTTAAGAAATTACGGTTTTAAAATAAAAAAATACATTCCACTAGCTTTTTGGACTATTTGGCATTTATTAAGATTGTTTTTATAATATTTTGCTGTTCAGCTAATATCTTGGCTACATGCTAGCTGTTTTGGCTAAATTAGGCTTTTTTCAGTTTTTAGGCTAATTTGGAGTTTAGCTAATATTTCAGCTACATGCTAGCTTCTTTGGCTAATTTGGGCTTTTCACGTTTTTTAGGCTGTTTAGTGTAGCTAATATCTCGGCTACAGTACATGCTAGCTGTTTTGTTGTTTTTTTCAGTTTTTTAGGCTAATTTGGCATTTAGCTAATATTTCAGCTACATGCTGCTTTGGCTAATTTAGCCTTTTTCTGTTTTTTGGCTATTTTTAAGTGTAGCTATTTTTTCAGCTACATGCTAGCTGTTTTGGCTAACCTATGTTTTTTTGTTAGGCTAATTTGGCACTTTGCTAATATTTTTGTATCAACTTCAGTGTTTTTAGCTGTCAAATTCATCTTACAACATTCACACTAGCGTTATCGCAGGTAATGCTATATATCTAGTTCAGAATTATGTTAAAAAGTTAGTTTTAAAAATGTTTTTTTTAGAGTGATCAACAAATGTTTATCCTGTTTGGCCTGTGGCCTAAGGTTTTGGGTTTTGGCCCCCTGTGTGATTGAGCTCAACACCCCTGTAATAAATGAAACGCCTCTTTCCTTGTTTTCATTTAAATAAATATGACTATTGTTTACCTCAGCACTGTCAGATTAGCAGATCGTCCACCTGTTGTGCCACTTTAATCCACTTAAGTGACAAGGGATTAGTAGTAAAGTCAGCTCACTGATTCACGAGTCTCTCTGCATTAGGAACGACTTAGCTGCAAAAGTTGTTTCACTTCTAGGAATTTATTACTGGGAGATCAAGCTGTGGGAAAAAAAAAGTTTCCGTCGCGTCTTCAGACCTGCGAGACGCGACGCCGCCGTCCTGCTCACACAGGTTATTTTCAGCTGCAGGTGGATTAGATTTAAGGAAAGACTTAACGGGGTTCCTGCTCTTCAACACGCTCCTGCCGCCGTCATCACAGGGAAGTCCCCGCTCTGCTCCGCTACACCTTTAAAGCACACATCAGATGCTGGGAGACAGCAGCCGTGTAGATCAAGATTATTTCAGGTCATCTGTGGGTCATCAGGTCACAAGAAAAGTTCAGTGACCTTTGGAAAAAAAAAAAATCTGTTTGGATAAAGGAAAAATACTTTTAACGTACAGACCCACTTTGATTAAATTGATGTTTTTAAGATTTTCTGATGTATATTAACAACACTAATCTTAAATTTCTGAGTATTTTGGAGAAAATACGTAGATATATAGAATATGCTGGGTGGGCGACAAGCTCCGCCCCCTTTTGATGCAGACAAATAGATCCATGAACGTCTTTGTTTTCCTCGTCTGAGCTGGAATCTAGACGGCTCTGATTTCGCTCGCCAATTTTGTTGCACCGCTGATGCTGGGTTGGAGGTGTGAGGAGCTGTAAGCTAGAGGGAGGGAGTGTAAACAGATGGGTGAAGGGAAGTGGGGGCGGAGTTTGTCCTCACTACTCAGAGGTGAATTTCTGGTGAACTCCTGCCACTCTGCAGAAACTATGTCCTAAAAAACATTTTTTTATTCATTTTTAAGCAAAAAAAACAGCATAATCATAATTAATGGACCACTGGGAACGCTTTGAAAATAGATCTAAAGATGATCAGAGTGGGGCTTTATAAATTGCAAAAGCTTTAAGTTGCTTTCCAATTTGAATTTTGCAGTTTATCCTGTAATTTTTCATGTTTTTTTAGACAAATTGGATGTTTTTTGGTGTTAATTTTTAACCTTCGCTCCATCAATTTGCAAGATGTTAATATGTAGCGTGTCCACATTTCACTTCTTTTAAAAGTTTAAGTTTGAGAAAAATAACAAAGTTACTAAACTGACTCTACTTTTTCTGTCTCACCAAACAGATGAAGTTACTGAAAAAGTAAAATAAGGTCTTTTAGACTTCCTCATCAACTAAATAGTTTATCACAATATAAAAACGTTTTTTAAGCACTGATTTACTTTAAAAACAATGAAAATATATAGTTTTTTTTTTTTTGCTGAGGTTGTTAAAATGAGTTAAAAATAATTTTCTTATAAAGTCAAAATTTTAAACAAATTATTTTTCTGTATAAATGCTTTTGGCTCAAAACAAAAATCTTTCATACTTTATGTTGCAATAAAAAAAATCTTTAACCGTTTAATGAAAAGTTAATTTTAAATAAAGACTTTATTTTGATGTAAACCCTGATTCAAGTTCTTAATTCTCAAATAGCTACAGAGGAAAATATGTAAAGAATCTGATTATTTATACATTTTACGAGGAGACACTTCAGTTCCAAACATTGGTTTTCTTTCAGACACGAGAGCATAAACGCTCCTTTAAATAAAGCCGTCAGGATTTATTGATTGAATCCCCAATAAGCTTCAGTCGTGGTTTTTGATGCTGGAGCCAAACGTTCCAACGGAAAACCGCCGGTTTTCCACTGATGCTGCAGGAAGGTCAGCTTTAATCCCGCCTTCCTGGAATCTCCTGCAAATACGGCAGAGGCCTTTTTTTTCCACGGCAGACTAACAGACTTACGGGAAAGAGAGGAACTCTGCAGGAATTAGTCTATTTTTCGGAATTGTCGAGAAGATGAACTGATTTATTAATGCTACAAAACTTTAAAAAGCAGGAAACAATTTCCTGAAAGAACTTGGAAAGTTTTAAATATTTCAAATGAGCTGCAAACCATAAGCAGTTAAACTAGAAAAAAATCTTTAGTATGAAATATTTTTGCACCACTAAGTCCAGAATTATGATTTTTCCACCTAAAAATTTAACTTGAACAACATTTAGGCTTTTGAAAGCAAACATTTGCTGTCGTCATGGTTACTCTTTCCAAAATGCCCAAATTCGTAACAATAATCCCTTTAGCATTTCTGGATCAGATTCCTTTGCTGGAATCTAAAAATGCATCTTGAATTAAAATATTGCAGTAGAAGAAGAAAAGTCAGAGTTTAAAGCTACAAAAAAGCCTTTTTTATTTCCTTCTATCTGAGGTCCTCTTGAGGGTGAGATGGTTTAGAAAAGACAGTTCAGGCAGATGCTGCCTTCAGGTTTCAGAGGACGGAGCGCCTCCTATGAAGGCGGTAAAACAGGTCCGGGGGAAACGGCGCAGCAGGTGGGCGGAGCTCAGGAGTCCAGCCGACATATGGGGCTGTCATAGACCATCTGCAGGTTGACCTTGTGTCCCACCAGCTCCCTGATGTTGTTGATGCCGTATTTGATCATGGTGGGTCTGTGGACCAGAGGAGAAAGGTGGGATGAAGAATGACAACTCTGAGACAAAGTTCAGGATAATTTGCCATTTAGCCAATATTTTAACTGAATATCAGCTTTAGCGTTTCCAGCCATCAACTTCAGCGTTTCCAGTCATCAACTTCAGCGTTTTCAGCAGCCAAATTCAGCTTACAGCATTCACACTAGCATTATCACAGCTAATGCTATATATCTAGTTCAAAATTGTGTTAAAAAGTTAGTTTTGAAGTTCTAAAAATGTAGTTTTAGAGTGTTCAATAAATATTTATCCTGTTCGTTCCTCGACCTAAGGTGTATTTTATATTCTGCTCCTTGTGGGATTGAGTTTGACACCCCTAGTCTACAACTTCTGCTCATCTCTTAAATTCTGTCAAATAGTGACTTTTCTCTAAACAAAAAAAAAAAAGATTTTTGCCATCGCTGATGGATGTGTGGATGACGACGTCTTTTTCACTGTTTCCTTCTTAGCTTGAGAGTTCAGTAACAGTAAATGTAACCCAGCAGCGTTTAATGCCGTTTAAGGCCTAGAGCTGTCCTGCTTTAATCAGTGCGTGAGGTCAGGTCGGGACTGCTCAGAGGTCACGCTCTCAGAAGGATTTTAACCGTCCAAAATAAGAAATGCAGAAGAACAAACTGCAGGAGCTGGATGAGAATCCCTCCTGGATTCAATCTGAGTTATTCTTCCTCTTGTTCCACCTGCTGTTCAGCTGAGTTCTATAAAACTGACTGCATTGGTTTGAAACCTCCGACGGCAGTAATCCTCTTTTAAGCGGGTCAGGTTAGACTGGATCAGGCTCTGCAGGTCTCCGCTCACTCACCTCTCCAGAGACAAGCCCCAGGCGATCACCGACACGTCCTCCGGCAGCCCCATGGGCAGCAGCATCTCCGGCCTGAAGACGCCGGAGTTTCCCACCTCCACCCACTTCTTCAGCCCTGCGGAGAGGAGAGGAGTTTTAGGGGAGGAGACGGGCGAGAAGCTGCGAGCTCAGTCGTTTCCACGGAGACGATGCAGTTTAAAAGTGTTCCTCAGAATCCTCAATGAAATAATCATCAAGCCACAAACATGAGACTTTATCCTTCTTCAAGAGAGAGGAAAAACCTGGTTAAAGGTAAAATTTAAAGATGGACTCTCTGTTTTGGTTGACATTAAGATGATTTGACGTACGCAGACCTGTAAATATGCTTTATCCTATCAAAAACAGTCAAAATAAAACTTACTTCTGATTTTTTCCAGCTCGTTTTAGATTTTCCTTAAAAGTTATTTCATATCAAACAGATTTGTTTTATTATTTTACTGTTCAAATATTCCAAAAAATAGTAAACATTCAGTTATTTTAAAAGAATAAAGACATGATTTAGTCAAACTTAATAATTGAACTTGATATAAAAAAAAAAAATATTTTTGATGCATCAAAATACAAAATTCTTTTGTCAGATTTAATCACAAACATTTTGTTTTTTTACAAGGTGTGCATTTAAAAAAATAAATACATTTATAATTTTAAATGCACCCAATACATTCAATTAATCAAGCTAAATATTTAAATTCCCACTCCAATCCTCTGTTGATCTATTATCAAAGTGCTCTTTTGGTTGTAATTAGGCAGTATTAAGCCAAAACCTGTCGTTTTTTAGGACATAGTTTCTGCAGAGCGGCAGGAGTTTATCAGAAAGTTGTGCACAGAACTGTTGGCGCAGACCAACCTCGTCCTTTTCCTATCACCCGTACAGAGCTCTCCGTTTCAGCTACGTTCACTCCATCTTTGGCCGTGTACATTCAAACGACCACTTCCAACGACAAATCTCTAAAATGCGAGTAAATGTTCAGGCTTCAGCGAGTAAAACTCTCATGTAGTTACGCAAATTTTTAAGACATCTTTTGGACTTTATGTACATCAAACGCACGTTGAAAGTTAAACCAGGTTGACCAATTACAGACTCTGATTTGATGGTGACAAATGGACGAATGTCTCTGATTTATGGAAGTGGAAATCATTTGAAAATTGATCATAAAGGAGAAATTAATAACTTAACGTTTATTATCGGAATAGAGCTGTGTAAGAAAAAAAGCCTGGATCAAAATTCAGACATTTTGCACCACGATTCTTTTAACTGTAGGTGGCTGACAAGCACTAGAAAACAGTAGAAAAAGAAGAAGCCCATCCCTGCTTGTTCAGTGTGAACACCGTAGGCAAAATATGCACAGTATGTATACAGCTCAACAAATAAACTCTTTTTCAAACAGCATTTTTTTAAATTTACTCCTAATTCATATTGATATGAACAAAGAAATGCTCAGAAATGCCAAATTAAGTTAATTTTTTTTCATATATGTCCTCCATCATCAGAATAAGGCCTCATTCATGTGCTAAAAACACCAAAAATGGGATTTTAATCTGAGTCTATAAATCTTTTGACAAAAAAAAAAGGTTTGAAGAGTAACACAACAGTAAAGTTGGAGGTCGACGCCACTTTCAGCACAAAATTGAAGAATGCAAAAAAAAAAAAGGGGGCGGGCTGAGCGGGGGAGGTGTGGTTTGGATCTGGGATTGACAGTGAGGTTATTTTGAGGTAACAACGTTACAAAATCAACGATGGGCGTGGCTTTTATCCTGGGGCTGCTGAATATGATGACATGTAATTTCTGAGACCAGCCGACCAATCACAAAATTCGACTGAAATATCTCCTTTCACCCTGTAGGGGCAGCACACTGACGGTTTGTGACTATTTTTAGGAATTAAACAAGTTTATTTTAATACATCAAAAATGTGGCAAAGACAGCACTTTTAAAGCTTCATTTATAGAGATTAACGGTCAAAAAGTGGATTTAGTGTTTGGTTACCCTTTAAGAATCCACTTTTAGAATGTTTTACTTTAGATTAAATAGAAAGTTATGCGAAAATAGTTTTTGTTGTTATGAAGTAACATGAAATTGATTCTATAGTTTTAGGTTTTTTTGTTTTAAATGTTTCTGATGTCAAATAATGGACAGAACCCCCCTCACCTTCATGGTAGCTGAACACCTCCATGCTGGGCTCTGTGTACGGATTATATGCAGGTTTGAAGCGCAGCTTAGTGATTCCTGAAAGACAAACCAGACGTTTGTGAGTCCAAGAAGCAGATCCAGAACCACACCTTCCATCCATCCCTGGAGGCAGACCTAGTTTGGTGAAGAACTGGTGCAGGACGCCCATGAGGTCGCCCAGCGTCAGCCCGTAGTCGGCCACCACCCCCTCGATCTGGTGGAACTCTGCCAGGTGGGTGGCGTCCAACGTCTCGTTCCTGAAGACCCGATCGATGGAGAAATACTTCACCGGAGTGAACTTCTCCTGGAGGAAGAGCGGGATCAGGATTCACACGGAACTCACATCGAGATTCGTGAAAAGCATCATTACAGCCGTAAACGCCGTTCTGCAGTTTATAAAGATTAGCCGTGACTTTTGCAGAGCAGCTTAAACAGGAAGAAGGTTGAAGAGTCAGACTTTAGTTCCTGGAAATTTTTTTATTTGTCTGGGCTGGAATTGGTCTGAAGAATTTCTGTAATAAAATCCATGACGGAACTTTAGCTTTGAATCTTATTGAATTGTTTTATTACGAGATTGTTTCTTTGAGGTTTAGAAATAAAGTTATTTCAGGTTTTAAATGAAACTGAGGACATTAAGAACAGCGGGTTTATCCCCTCACCTGATTGGTCATTTAATGAAATGCTGAGAAGTGAAGCAGCAGCGGTAAAGCCTGTCTGAAATACTTTCAAACCAGTACAAAATTAAGTATTTCTGTAAATGGAATTAAAATGTAGCCACAGAAACGCATGAAGCTGAACTTAAACTCCATAAAAATTGTTTAAAAAAAACTATTCATGTTTTGTTGTCATCTTCATTTAAGAAAATAAAAGCTTTTGTCCCCTCTGCCTTTTTCCATCATGATGAAAAGTGTTTAAATGATAAATGCATTTATTCACACGAGTGGAAGTAGAAATAAAGTACATAATCACAAAAAAAAATAAATAAAAAAAAAAAAACCTGAAACCTCTGGACTCAAATATTTGTTTTTCCTTTTTGGTTTTATTTGGCTTCAGTTTATTTAATTAAAGGATTGTGTTGGAAAAATTATTACAAAAGATGGATTTGTACAATATTTCTTTTTACTCAATATTAATACTTTCATATTTTTTTCATTATCAAGCCATATATAGTTAGAATTATGCATTTCTATGTGTACTTTAGTCACTCCTTTCATATTTAAAATAAATTATAAGATACAAGAAATCAAATGAGCTTTTTGGCTTTAATTGGTGATTTTAATTTGTAAAATCTGATGAAAAACTTTAAAAAAAAATAGTTTAAATAAGTTAAAACAAAATTCAGAGAGAAGTTTAGAATTTTGGTCAAGAGGAAACACTTTGACTTCCTGTTTTTAAACAAGTTTAAAAAAAAGATTTAGGTTTAAGCAAGTGACTGTATATGAGAACTGGACAGAGTGAGTGTAATGTTATCCATAGAAAATGGATTATTTCTAGTTGATTGGTCAGAGTCATTGTTTCTATGGCAACCACTCCCACCAATCAGGAGCGAGCTTGTTGGAAGTCCACACCCCTACCGCTTGAAAACGGGCTCTGAGGAATCTGTAAGCCCACCGACTTTTATCGAGGCATTTGATTGGTCCGTTTAGAAACTTCAATAACTTGCAATGCAGAAAAAAAAATATCGGGGAAAAAAAAAGAGAATTAGGAAGAAGATCAGAGTAAGAATGATTAGTCTGACTGAATGAGTAACAGCTCTCTATAGAAGTCTTCTTGGAGCCAGCAGGTACTTCCTGTTTGGAACACCAGGGAGTCCAGTTCTCATATACAGTCGATGATGTAAGAGGGTCTTTGGATCTTCTCTGGAACATTCCTTTTTAAATCACCGTTATCCACGCTGTCCTGGCTTTCAGAGCGAATGAGGTTTTGGGTGGATGTGAAGGCCGTGCAGACGGGATTATGGGACATGTGTTCCGTGGTCATACCTGCTGTGCGAGCTTATAGAGCATGCGTGCGCTGACAGCTGTAGTGTGAGTGCGGAGGATGTTCTTCTGAGCCTCTTCCATCTTCCAGTCATATTTGTACCTGAAAGCAGCAGAAGCGTAAGGCGGCTGAGACTCAGCAGCGTGAACGCAGGAGCTGCCTCACCCTTGAGACCCGTAGCCCCCCTCTGAGTGGACCCTCTTCACCCTCTCCAGGTAGTCCTGGGGGAAGTCGTGGGCGAGCGCCGGATCTAAAAAAACATTCACCACGGTGACTAATTTAGCAGAAGCGACCGCAGAGGGCTGTGAGACGCTGGATCACCTGACAGGAAGAAGGTGTCGTGCTGGTCTCGGGCGGGGTGCTGCTGCGGCTGGAACAGCGAGTCAAAGTTCCAGAAGGAGCTTTCTATGAAGTTATTTGTGGGCATCTCACTAAACCTGTGGTGAGAAGAGAGTTTCTTTAGATCTGTTTTTTGTTTTAAATATTCCCCTCTTATGCAGCCGCTCACCCCATCTCCAGGAAGATCTGCCTGAACTGTGTCCGCACCTTCATCAGCGGGTGCAGGTGACCGCAGTCTGGAGCCACGCCCATGGCCTCAAAGTTGTAGGGTTTAAACTTTCGGTCCTTCCAGCTGCCTCTGAAACACACGAGCAGCAGTGATGGAACCGACTTTAATCTGCTGATGAGGGCGTCCAATCACGGTGACAACCAAGAACTGGAACTTTGGGACATCTGGATCATGATTTTAGCCAAATCCCCAGAAGAAGATCACTTTATCTCCATTTAAGCCTCATCCTTCTTAGAGCATCATTATAAGCTGTATTGATGCATCATTATTGTGTTTCAGATCCTCGGTTTGTTCCATCCTGCCTTTAGGATCGAGTCCACATCTTTGGACCTGTCCCCATTTGTGGATGGTAGTTTGTCTGCGTCCCCGGTCTGAGGCCCCGCACCGCCACGGGCTGACGGGGGGGCAGGACGGGACACGCCTCATTTCACTTAGTAATTCCTGAAGAGACTTACGTGGCAATCATCTCAGCGGTGAGCTCCGTCTCCTGTTTGGTCAGGGTGGTGCTGAAGGAGCTTCCTCTGGTGATCCAATAAGACTTCACTGTGCTGGAGACAAAAGAGATGAACCAATAATGTAACTGTCGACTAATCGACTATTATAATAGTTGACAAGCAATTTAATAGTCGATTAGTTATTAATTTATATTATATGGAATCAAAGTGTAGTAAAGTTTAAAGTTATAATGGCGCTCTGATACATTTTTGGACTATTTTAGCATTCATTAAGGTGTTTTACGCTATTTTGAGTTTAGCTAATATTTCAGCTTCATGATAGCTGTTTTGGCCAACAGGCCTTTTTTCAGTTTAAGCTAATTTAACTTATATTTTAGCTGGCTATCAGCTTTAGCGATTTTAGCTATCAGCTTCAGTGTTGTCAGTGGCCTAATTCAGCTCACAGCATTCACACTAGCATTATCACAGGTAATACTGTATATGTAGTTTTTAGTTAGTTTAAAGCTACTGCAATATAGATATTCTAGCCTCTAGTTGGTGTCATTATGATAGAAAGTTGCACGTCTGACTCGGTTTTCTTACACTTTTAGTAAGTAAAACTGCTGCAACAGGAAGATCTTATTTTGAAAGGAACTAGTGTATACTGCTGTCAAAAGTAAAGAAGTTAAAGTTGTCATTTAAATAAAAAAATAACTCTTGTACATATCTGTGAGCTACATTTTATAATGAAATGGCTTAATGGGCACATAAAATTAAATAGTGTATTTTGGTTTGAAATGGGACCAAATGGCTGTTTTGGTGTTAAAAGTTGCAGATCTCTGAGTTCATGTATCAGTTGCGGTCAAATTGCATTAATTTAGTCAGTAAGTAACCTTTAATCAATAATTTAGTCAAAGAGAAATACAGTTAACCTGCTTTTGAGAATAAAGGAGATTTATGTTGTTTGGAGCTCAAAAACTTTCATTAAATTATGATATCTATCTGATCAACAGAACTGACTTTACTTTCTCATGCTGATGAATGCAGAATAGAAGCAATCATCGTGTCTGCAGCTTTCATATAACAAATAATTCTCCAAAAACATAAATATAATCTCAGTTCATCCATCGAGGTCGTGGCTCCTCCCCCTGACTGAGAACGGACAGACGTAAACGTAAAATGTCAACGGTTTTCTGAATTCAACGACAAGAGCGTCCGTCCACCAGTGGCCGAGGTACGAGCCAAAGCTTCTGGAGAAAAGAGGATTTCGGTGAACGACACAACTTACATAAATACTCTGGTGATCTAACACCTTCATCCAAACGCTGCATCCACTCTAGATTACATCTCCATTTTTGCGTAACGATCAGACGGATCCAGACTCTGTTGAAGAGCATTTCCTTAAAACACTGACCTGTAACTGAAAGATTGACTTGATACGCCGTTCTTTAACATCATCGTCTAACATTTACGGATTTTTAGAATCTAAATCCAATATTTTCCCAGACTTTTCATCTATTTAACTGATATACATCCAATTATACAAGAGTTTGGTCAATACATTATATAAAAGACATTATTTCTTGTGTGAACTAATAATTTATTCTTATTTATACTTTTTGGATCAGAAATTTCTGTAAAAAGAAGAACACTTCTTCTAAAACAGCTCCCACAGTGAAGCACGGTGGAGTGAGTATAATGTCGAGGATAATCAGGGGAAACGAGATCATAAAAAATAAAGAATTGGGATGATCTTTAAAATAAGAAATTAAAAACAGGCACCAGTTTAGCTGTAAATAAAAATGTTTTAAAAAAAATTTAAAATGTTTCTTTTAATCTCAAGAAGTTTTTTGATGCTTCCATGAATTAAATTCTTAAAGAGATTTTGCTTTGCAAGATGCAGAAAACTGATTTAACAAAAACACGTATAAATAACTGAATTCCGATTGTGGTTAATCAGTCTGATTGTCAATCGTGTTGATCCTTAAGTGTTTGTGAACCCATCCGTCGTTTTTGTTGACTTTCCTGATGGGTGTACAATTCCCGAGGCTGTGATTGGCTGCTGCCTGTGCGACTGTTTTGGTGTTTGACAACACTAAAGTAACTGCCTAAAAAGGCTTCAATATACTGGTTTGCAATTTTCTGTATTTTAGAAATAAAAGATTTAAAAAAAAACTTTTCTAAAAAAACGTGAGTAGTAGGCAGTGAGCTACTCATGGGACACTATAGCTACAGCTACAACACAGAGTTGCTCTAAAGAACTCAGGGATTAATTAAAGAGTGTCATCTTTAAAAAAGATCACTAAATGAGAAGTCTACATTGACAGAATTAATTAAAAATAAATGTTCTAAATGTACAGTTTTGTGTAAGATTTCATATTGGGATTATATAAACAATCGTGATTAATTGCAATCACCAGGTTTGCATTAATTAGTTAGATTTTTTAATTGATTCCCGGCCCTAACACAAAAACACGCTAAATTTAAGGACAAATTCATGGCAGCTTGACTGAGCTTAAGCCAGTTTTTACAAGTCAAACATAAATTTATAAACTCAGATTTCTAGAATTCCATTGTAATTTGTCGGACCTCCTTAAGGTCTGTAAAATGTGAATATAGAGGTGAAAGCTGATGGTGAAAATATTATTTAAAAAGTCTTCATTTGGAGGTCATGAAAGACATCAAATGAACACCTGATTATTGTTAATAAACAAGGTTAAAAATGATTCGTAGATGCTTTGAACAGGTTAAATCAGACACATTTAATCATCACTTTTACTTACAGTATGTTTTGAAGGATTTTCTTTTAAAAAAAATCAGATCGTGTTAAACTGACGACGGTGGTTGAGAACCGCCATCGCACAAAAAAGAAAAGAAACTGTGCAAAAGTAAAAAAAATCTGCAAACAAAAAAATAATCAAAAAGAAAGTATCTGCAAAAAAGCGATTGCAACAAAAATAAATAAAGTATCTGCAAAAAAAGTGATCCGTTGTAGCTTTCTTATTTGCATCGTTTTTATTCGCAGTTACTTTTTTATTTTTGCTTTGACCACTTTTGTGCAGATATTTTTTTTTTGCTGAGTTTGTTTCTTTGTTTACAGAAACTTTATTTTTTTCTTTTTGCAGTTTTCCTTTTTTCTGCTGCGATGGTGGTTCTCAGCCACCACAGTTCTTTAAAGAAATACAAAGATAATCCTTAGACAAAATAAATAAATTATAATTCAAATTCTAGTTTATGCAATTTTTCTATTTTTTAATGCCGTCACTGATTTGTGAAGTTTTGCACAATTCAACCCAGAGCTTCACTTTACAGAGACGAGCCAGATAACAGGAAGAAAAACAGAGCAAACTTTGCTCTCAGTGGAGGAAATTTGTCATAAACTGTATTGATCTTATACTTCATTTAATCATAAAACTCTCTTTAGAAGAACCCCGTTTTCTGGATTTTCTTTCCAGTTGTTAGTTTGTCTGCAGCTTGATAAAGTGATCCGATTCTTCGTGGACTTACACCTCAGCGAGCAGCTTCCTCTTCTTCAGCTCATTCTTGTCCTTCTCCTCCAGCGCCGCTCCTCTCTGCACCAGCAGCAGCTTCTCCCTCACCTGGTCCTGAATGCTCTCCACCTGAGGCACGAGCACACCTCATGAATGAGCTGGACTCACCGGGGGAACACTGTCGGGGGGGTGAGCGTACACTTGTGAAGATCCTGGGCCCCCCCTCGTGGGACTTGTCCACCCGGATCCACTTGTTGGACATGGCCTTGCTGAAGCCGATCTTCCCGAAGGACAGTTTCTGCAAGAGACCAACACCTCAGGGTTTCTACAAGTTCCTTCAAGTTAAAACATTTCCAAGAACATGTCAAAAATTAAATTTTCAGATTTTATTAATTTATTCCCATGTAGTGGTCTGTGGCAGTCAGCATCTAGGTACATAACAACTGGTTCTTCAGCTGTTCATTTAGATTGATCAAAAATAATCTTGGTTGAAAGATTATGTTTTTGACATGAAATATGAAACAGAAGATTCAAGCAGAACAATTTATAAGGCTCATAAATCCAAATTCAAGACTCTTTAGGTGTTATTTCACAGTTCTTAAACTTCTTAAGAGTTTAAGAACTCGTGGGAACCCAGAGGTTCTGGAGACTGATGAGAAACAAAAGCATGCAAGTATTTCTGCAAACTTCAGACAAGATTTGACCAAAAAAAAATCAAAAATAAAAAAAAATAAAAAATAAAAATAAAATCGCAGTTTATCCCCTTTACTGCACGCTGCTGACAAAATGCCCCCCAAAAACAAAAATAAACTGGGAAGCTTTTTTTTTTTTAAACTCCCTTCAAATACAAGCTTTACTTTTTTCTATGCTTTCCCCCCATGCTTATAATTCTGACAGAACAAACAGCAATCATTAGAGCTCTTTTGGATCCTTTTTAACCTTGCAGAACCCAGGAGCAATTTCCTTACCTCTTAAGTTAATTTGACTTTTGTTTGTTTTTTATTGATTTAGGGTCCCAGCAATAACAGTGGACAAAAAATAAACATAAAAAAAATGTGACCCCACAGATTCTCTAGATTTAACCTCTTAAAACTTTGTGACATCACATTGTAGGTTTTGCTACCACAGTGGTTACTTTTGCTTAACAGTAGCCCCGTGACCATGTGTGTGCAGGTTAATTCTCTGATGAATGTGAGCAGAAATTCTGTTTGGATCTCACTGGAACAGCAGTTTATTTGCCTTAATTCTTACTGAATTAAAAATCATTGTGTTTTAGAACAAGATTAAAAAATAATATTTGTTGAAGTCAGAGGTTCTGTCCTCCATGTAGAATCTGAACTACAGGAGGAGAAATACTGAATAGAAATGATGGAGGATTAGAAGAAGTGAGTGATGGTTGGAGCAGGAAGGCAGAAAAACAGATGGAGTTTGCTAAAGAATACAAGTGACTGATTTTTGCAGAAAAGACAAGAACACAAGTGGTGGAGCAACAATGTATTTGACAGCTCCAGATTAATTTGCACTAATAAAGAGAACAGCTTAACTCTAGCAGGCTCACGTCCTCACCATGAGCTCGCTCTGCGGCAGACCCTCCGGGGGGATGGAGCTGAACACCCGGGCTTCATGGCTGCCCTGCTCGGCTAACTCCGTGCCCTCTTCGGTCAGCTCCCAGTGCTTGGAGGAGCGCTGCTCGGCTGAAATAACCTGAACAAAAACAAACCAGCGTGTTAAAAGTTTATCCGAAGGATTGCATCAGTCACGCTGAATCCTGACAGCCTCAACTTCCGGTGACTGTCAGCTGGGAAAACTCACGTCTCCGAGCGACTGAAGACTCTTCACGGCTCCGACGATGACTTGGTGGTCTACCCCGATTCTGCTCGCTACATCCAGGCTGTCCACGCCGCCGTCCGCCTTCTCAACAAGCTGCAGAAGCGCCTCCACCGATCCGGCGTCCGCCATGATGGGAATGCGGGGCTTGACAGAGAACGGAAATGACGTAGCACGCCCGGAAACTGTGTGAAAAGATAAGTCACACTGCCCTCTAGTGTTGAAAGTGTAAATCGCAAACACATTTAACATTTTTAAGTCACTGTTGAGAGTAAAATTACACACAAAAAAGAAAAAAATTTGAATCAGAAGAACAAGGATTTTAACTATTTCTTTTTTTCTAAAAAAAAAAAACACAAAAAAGCACTTTTAAAGAGACATCCATTGCTCATCATTTCCATTTGAAATCTTGTTTTTCTAAGCTCATACGACACTGATGGGATATTTCTCCTCTTATTTATGTGGTTTCGTCTTCTTCCACCATTTACTCCAAGTTGATTGCATTACCTTTGTAATGTTGCAATGTTGATCCATTCTTCTTACACGGAAAACAGGATACAACTATGATGCTCACAAAAATTAAAGAAACACTTTTTTTTATTGGTCCTGGCATGAATTGAATTAAACCTGTCTGATCATTTTCTTGTTGGTTAAGCAGCTGAGGGCCTCGTTAATCAATTTCAGCTGTATTGGTGTTCATGAATTAACAACAGGTGCACTTTAGTGGCAACAATTAGAAAACCCTCAAACAGGACTGGTGTTACATGTGGAGATCATTTCAAGTTACTCCCTCTTGATCTTTTTTGGCTGGTTTTCCACTCGTGGTGATTTTGGCTTGATAATTATCTCTACTGGCAGTATGAGGAGATTCCTTAACCCTACAGAAGTTGCAAAGGTTGTCCAACTTCTCCAGGATGGCACATCCACACGTGCTGCAGCAAGAAGGTTTAATGTGTCTCCCAGCACAATCTCCAGAACATGGAGGAGATTTCAGGAGACTGGTGGTTATTCTGGGAGAGCTGGACAGGGCCGTAGAAGGTCCTCCACCCCTCAGCAGGACCGATACCTGCTCCTTTGTGCAAGGCTGAACAGGCTGAGCACTGCTCGTGCCCTACAGAATGACCTCCAGAGGGCCACTGGTGTGAATGTCTCTACCCAAACAATCAGGAACAGACTTCATGAAGGTGGCCTGAGGGCCCCACGTCCTGTAGTGGGCCCTGTGCTCACTGCCCAGCACCGTAGAGATGCACTGGCATTTGCTCAAGAACACCAGAATTGGAGAGTCCACCACTGGCGCCCTGTACTTTTCACAGACGAGAGCAGGTTCACCCTGAGCACCTGTGATAGACGTGAAAGGGTCTGGAGAAGACAAGGAGAACGTTATGCTGCCTGCAACGTGGTTCAACATGACAGGTTTGGTGGTGGGTCAGTGATGGTCTGGGGAGGCATATCCATGGAGGGACGCACAGACCTCTACTGCCTAGGAAATGGTGCTCTGACTGCCATAAGGTATCCAGATGAAATCCTTGAACCCATTGTCAGACCCTACGCTGGTGCAGTAGGTCCTGGTTTCCTCCTAATGCACGACAATGCCCGGCCTCACGTGGCATGAGTATGCAGGCAGTACCTGGAGGATGAAGGAATTGAAACCATTGAATGGCCTTCACCATCCCCTGACTTAAACCCAATAGAACATCTCTGGGACATTATGTTTGGGTCCATTAGGCACCGCCAGGTTCCTCCTCAGACTGTACAACAGCTCAGGGATGCCCTCACACAGATCTGGGAGGAAATGTCACAAGACACCATCCGTCGTCTCATTAGGAGCATGCTGCCACGTTGTCAAGCATGCATACAAGCTGGTGGGGGCCACACAAGATACTGGAAAGCATTTTGAGTTGAAGAAATGAAGTTTTGGAAAAAATGAACTAGTCTGCCACATCTTCATTTCACTCTGATTTTATGGTGTCTACACAACTGAGCCTCTGTAGGCTGAAAACTTTTGTTTCTATTAAAAGACTTGGCATCCTTTTGTTCCTGAGACACTGTCCTTCTTTAAAGTGCTCCTTTAATTTTCGTGAGAAGTGTATTTTATTTAACAAAATGTAGCTTTTCCTCAAGTTGGAAGAGATTACGTTTTTAGTATTTTGAGGTATTCATTTCCATCTTTTTTGAAATACATGTTGAGCCTGTCTGCAGCCTTTCACTGTTTCACCCTATAATTTTGCCAAAAAAATAGACAATTTGTCAATTTGATTGCTGTCATTTGTCTGCTTTGTTCCTATTTGTATTTCAGTTAAAAATATAAAGTAAATTCATGTTTCACTTAGAAAGCCAATTTTTATTTAAACAATGTTCCTACAAGTTAAATTTAAAGAACTTTTAATGTCAAAAATTAAGGCCAATTTCTTAGTCTCAGTCCCATTTTATTAATTTATTACCATTTTTTGACCAAAGCTGTAACTTATCTTGTTTGTGGTCTGTCATTGTGCTTTAGAGCCCTTCTGTCACTTTTCCCCTGCATATTATTGTCTAACTGGTTTCCTTTGTCTATTTACAGAGTAATTTGATCAAAATAATCTTAGTTTAACAAATGTATTTTTGGAGATGAAATGTGAAATGGAGACGTTTCAAGCACCACCATTTTTAAGGCTCAGATATCAACATTCGAGACTTTTTAAAGTATTCATTTCAAATTCCTAAATTTAATGCTTTTAAGAGTTTTTAAGACCCTACAGGAGCCCTGTTTAAAGGTAAAGATAAGTAAAATGTTACAAAAATTTACATAATTAACACAAATTTATAAAGAAAGTCTAACTCTTATAGGAAGTGGGGCTCTAAAGTGTCATTTTAACTGTTGTGTTTAGGGCCAAAAAGGCTCTTAAGGTTGATAAACTCATGTAAAGAAATGCTTCTTTTTTTTTCGTGCTTTATATTTAAATTATAATTGATAAAATAAGTGGCTTTTAGGTTTTAAAATGCTATTTTAAGTGATGACAGACATGTTTTTAATTAGACAAAATGCTGGAAACGGAATCTCAGAATCTAAAATAAAAATCATTTATTAATACAAACACATGAACAGCAACACTCCATGGGATCCACTGTGCAGAAACGTCCGAACTAAGAGTTCAACATCAGATTCATTAAAAAAATGAGCCAGAATCACAGGCAACGCTTCAAAACAAATAAAAGTTATTTACAGCATTTTGCGAGTAGTTTCATCCGAGGGGAAAACGTGGCATCCCTCTTTTTAAAAAGAAACAAAAAATAACATTTCTTCACATTTAGAGCTGTGGGTGAGAAAACAAGTTAAATATGACAGAACGTTAAGAATCACGGAGCAGACCACTAAGACAGAACTCTGGTCTGCAGCCTCGTGTGAAGGACACAAACATGGAGGAACCTGCAGGGAAACGCCACAGAGCACGGCCAGCGCCTTTCTTTGGATTCGCCGATGCTACAGGAAGGAGGGGGGCGTCTATCTGTACTGGTAGTTCATGCCGCCGTCGCCTCTGCCGTAGCCGGTGTTGTGGTACGGAGCGTGGTTGGGGCCGAAGCCCTGGTTTCCGCCCCCCTGTGAGCTGTAGGCGGACTGGCTGCTGAAACCTGAAACAAAGGCAGAAAAATGTAAATTAAACCAAATAAAAACTGTTGGTGAAGTAGAAAGAAACCCCGCCCCCTCACCGTCGTAGCTGTAGTCCTGGTTGCTCCCGGCCCCCCCCGTCACCTGGCTCGGGTAAGCCGTGCTGTAGGGGTAAACGCTCGCCGCCCCCTGGTTCTGGCCGAAGCTCTTCTTCCCCTGCCCGTACTGATTATACGAGCCCAAACCCGGCGGCCCGCTGGGTTGGTACGCCGCCGCTGGTCCGGCGCCACCTCCTGGAGGGCCAGGGAAGGGGGCTTTCCCACCTCTGGGAATGGGGGGCTTCTTCTTCTGCGGCTTGTTAGCAGGAGAGTAGCCTTGGTAGAAGGAAGCGTAGGAGTCCGGGGCGGATCCCTGTGCGGCGCCGAGCTGAGGTCCGCTTGGCAGGTTGCTCAGCGCCCCGGCGCCTCCGTTTGAACCCCCACCGCTGTAATCTGAGGGACAACAGAAAGAGACTCAGAAAAAGCAAATGTTAACCACAAACTATTCCTAAATTCTAAAAAACTACACACAGTAGAAGTAATGAATGTCACATTTATTAAAAAACAAAAAACACAAGGACAAATATAAAAACAACTAAAACAGTTTTCCCAGATCCATGCTGCACAGGAGCCTCATGCACAGTGATGCAGACACCACAGCAGCCGCTTCTGCATGAAAGCTGCACCTCTCCTCTGAAGCGGGGTGTACCAAAATGACAAAAAGGAGGAAAAATATCTAGGAAATAAAAAAGCAGGAGAGGAAAGCTGAGCTTGATCCAAAAGGTCCTCCATTATCGGTGAAGAAGACGCCCCCGAATCCACAGACACAGAGGCCGTCCTGGGGCGACATGCATGATGAAAGTGGAAAGAGCGTGCGGTCGCTGCCGTCCCGGGGCGCGGCGGTGAAGGAGTTCTGCTGGAACACTAATGAGTATTTTGTCCATGTTAATCCTCTCTACGGGACAGTTTTTCGCTTTCTAAGCCTGGGGGAGTCTATGTTGCAAACTCGTGGTAGCCATAGCAGTCTGAGACAAAGTCACCTAAAGAGTGAGACAGGGCAGAGAAGGAAAAAAAATTATCAATTAGATTTTAGCGGAAAAATGTTCTGCCTTAAAAAGATGGCAGCGACACGTCAGGTCAGATTTATCGGAACTTCTTCTTTTTTTTTTTTTTTAGATTTCTCTGCTCCTGTCACGCTCAGGTAGGCAAGTCCTCAGAACAAGCTGGCAGGAGGAGGGAAGGAGGTGCTCACAAGAGGAGGCTTGTCAACAATCACATTCAGTCCTGTGGCTTCAAGCAGAGAAATGTAAAATGGCTGCTTGTCGCAGCGAGCTGCAGCTTTACACGGCCTCCACAGAACAAAAACAAAAAGATCGCATTTCCTGGAGAGCGGCGTCCAACCGCAGACATCACAGCTAAACCAGGACGGATACTGATACTCACTGTAGCCAGAGTTGGAGCTGTTCCCGTAACCGTAAGATCCAAAGCCACCTGAGACAGGAACACATGCTCAGTACCGACATCCTGAAACAGCACCAGCATCAGCTGGGTCGAGTCGTCACCTGGCTGTCCGTAGCCGCCTCCATTGTTGAAGCCTCTGCCTCTTCCACGGCCGCGCCCTCCTCTTCCTCTGCCCCGGGGCACACCTGGATCCCCGCCCCCCATCATGGCGAACGGTGGAGGGTGCTACAGGGGAGAGGTTTGACACGCGACTTCAAATCAAACTCAAATCAAAGAAAAATGTAATGCAAAGCGTATCTCTGTTCACAGTTATGTTCTAAAATGAACCCCCAGAAGGTGAAATGTGTGAAGTCGTCTCTCATTCTGTTGCTCCAGTAAGGTCGACCGAGCGTTAGCCGTCCTATGGGAAATCCCATTAAATGTTAGCATCAAGCTAGCGGACTTTAGCTTTATGTGCTAAATCGATCTCTACTTTTATGGATTGATACAAAGGAAATTAAAGAAACATCCAACCACACAACAGCAGAAGAAAGTGGTTCATTCGGAACGGTTTCCAATCACCTCAAACACCACAATCTTTCTTAAACTAAACAATCTCGACTGTATTTAAGTCGTCGCCTTCATGAATGGAGGAACGACCTGGTAACGCTCTGCACTGAGACGTGCTCATGTCTCTCATTGTAAACTACATGAATTAGTTCAAATGTTGACTGCAGTCCTTACCATGGGCGGGCCCTTCTTCTTCTTAACGGCCTCAGGCGCTGAGCCTTCTGGGAAAAGGCGCTCCAGGGCAGCCAGGGCCGCGTAGGCTTTGGCCACCTTTTTGTTGGATCCGGTGCCCTGAAACTTCTGTTCGTCGATCTCCACCTCCATCACGAAGCGTTTGTCGTGGCTGCCGCCGGTCTCCGAGATGAGCTCGTACTTGAGGCCCCGCCTCTTCTCGTTCAGCTCCATGACGGGGTTCTTGCCATGTTTGGTCAGAATTGGTCCCTGCTGGCGAGCAGTCTGGTGGAAACAAACAAATGTTAGAAAGAAGCAGATGAGTAAAGCATGCTGCGTGAGCGGAGAGGTGGGATCGTTGTCTCCGCACCTCTGCGGGTTCGGGCTGCTCTGCGTTGGGGGCTGCAGGAGTTAAGGCGGGACTTATGACTGGTTTAACGTCTTCCACAGGGGCGGCAGCAGCCGGCTCCTCGGTTTTGATCGCCGGTTCAGGGGTCTTTACGTCCACTCCGGTGGGCAGACCCATGTCCTGCAGAACCTGAAATGATCAACAGCTTTAGGCTCAACCTCAAAACCAAATCCAGTAAAACCCAAGCTGACCGGACGCTCACCTTTACAGCCACGTGCAGCTTGGCGGTACGTTTGGATGGACCTGAGGCCTCATAGGACTTCCCGTCCACCTCTACAGCCATAGTGAAGACCGGAACATGAACCGGGCCGGTCTGGGATATCAGCTTGTACTGGAGACCCGATTTCAGCTGGTTCAGCCTCATGAGGGCGTTCATCGCCTGAGGGGGCTCGGCCTTCTCCTCAGCTGCTGAGAATCCAAAAGTTACACCAAAAATTCAGTCATCAACTATTTTCTTAAAAAAATCGAGTTATCATTTTTCTGACGATGGAGGACAAATATACAGAAAATTAATATCACAATTGCATTTATTATTTTTTAAATTCAAGAGGAAAAAAATGCTGTTTGAAAAAGAGCGTATTCGTGACAGATAATACATAAGCTTCTGCTCCATTCTGATCACCCACTTGCAGACAAACAGATCTGTGTTTTCCTCGTCTGAGCTGGAATCTGGATCAGAACTGTACGTCTGAATATCTCTCTCTGATATTGCTCTGTTTTAATTGCACCAGTGAGGAGCTGTAAGCCAACAGGTACATTTCTAATGAACTCCTGCAGAAACTATGTCCCAAAAAATGACAGTTTTTTTCTAAAAATGTCCTAATCATAATGAAAAGATCACTGGAAACACTTTTACAATCGATCAAAAGATGATCAGAGAGGGACTTTGCATCTGTAGACCAGCAGAGTAGAGGGACGGGAATCCTTACATTTCTTCTGCAGCTTTTTCTTCTTCTTGTTGGGACTCTTGTCATCTGTTCCCTCCTCTTCCTCGATGGGCCTTTTCATTGGTGTGGCATAAGTTGTGCTGGGTGGGATTTGCACTAAACATCACAAGAGAACAGAGAAACATATTTCAGATCTTGTACTACAATTCTCCTGGTCTCCATGGTGACGAGTAATAACTATGTTCTGGACATAGCACAGCGTTTACCTGTGTACCCAATAGGAGGCTCAGTTCGAGCCTTTTTGGGCATTTTAGAGGGAAGCGAGTCCATTCCAAGTACTTTGTGAAGCTGTCCGAAGGCAGACAGTCTTAAGGCATGCTGGGAATGGAGAGAGGGTCATGTCAGTGGAGCGTCTATGGATTCTGAGATGGTTTATAGTCACAGAACTCACCTGAGCACTGGCAGTGATGTCTTCTCTCTGCTGACTATTCAAATGACCCACGGCGTCTGTGGCCTCCTTCTCACACGGGTCAGAAATCCCAGGACCCTCTGTAGCGGTAAAAACAGGGGTGTCAAACTCAATCACACAGGGGGCCAAAATCCAAAACACACACTAGATCACGGGCCGAAAAGGATAAACATTTATTGATCACACTAAAAGTATTTAGCATTACCTGCAATAATGCTAGTGTGAATGCTGTAAGCTGAATTTAGCTGCTGAAAATGCTGAAGCTGATAACCAGCTAAAATATTAGCTAAATGCCAAATTAGCCTAAAAAACTAAATCAAGTTAGTAAAAACAGCTAACAGCTGAAATATTACCTTAACTCCAAAATAAGCTAAAAAATCTTAGTAAATGCCAAAATAGTCCAAAAAGCTAGCAGAATGCCCATTTTTAAAACTTTAAAACCCTAAGTTTTTAACATAATTATGAATGAATGAATGAATGAAATGGTTTATTTCAAGCAATCAGGTCATAATACATACATAACATATCACTTAATGAATCACAAGGAGATCACTTGAAAGGGAGTGGAAGGAAGCGAACTTATATAATGCCACCCCGACTCGACCATTTTCTCTACATGAATTATCAATATCCGGTTCAGGACTTAATATCAAATTTTAATAAAATCAGGCTATTAAGGATCATTAATATCATTGATATAATCAAATTTCAAAGCATCCACGACAAATCATTTATATTAATCTGTAAAGAAAATTAATACCATAGTGATTGTAAACTTTTCAGTAATCATTACTGCATATTTATTATGAATAATAAAAAGGCAGGAATATTATTTCAGAATAAATCAACTTTAAGATTAAACAACTTTCAATGATTTACTCTCTATAAAATATATTTTATCAAAATTCTGCAAGTTAGAAATAAGTGCAAGATAACATGAGGCCGTTAATAACAATAAAATAAAATGATCTGGAGGGCCGGATAGAATTACCCGGAGGGCCGGATCCGGCCCCCGGGCCTTGACTTTGACACGTGTGGAGCGGTTGCCATAGAAACAATGAGTCAAACCAATTACTGATTACTGACGTCTGGTTCCAACATGGCGGTGTCAATACCATAAAAAAATGGTGATGAATCGACTTAATATGGTTGGAGCCAGAAGTAAACAGTTTCTATGGATGATGTCACACTCACTCAGTCCAGTTCTCTATATACGATCAATGCTTTGAAACAAAAACAAGGGAAATGATTATGCTGAAAAAGCTCACCTGCTAACAGGATTCCTGAAGACAAACACTCTAAAACTCTCCGTAGAGCTTCTCCTGCTCCCATCGGCCGGTTTCCTGTGCCGATCGCTTTCTCACAGATCAGCTCCAGAGGCTGCACAGCAGCAAACAACAGTCCACATTAAAGTCTAAACTCCAGTTGCTAATACAGCGTTCTCTTGCTATATCACATTCAGCTTTTGCTGTTTTGTGGATTTTCTTCCGTGTTCTGCATCCATATTGGCTGCAGTCTATAATAATCTCCTCTATGTCTCTTGTATAGATTCACTTTACTCTCCAAATATCCATAAATCTTAGATCCTGATCCCAGTTTTTCAAATTCTATTACCCTGGACTTATTTTTCTATGAAGATTTATAGTTGTGGTGAGGAGTTACACTTAAAACATCTATAAATCTACTTCACAAATTGTATCTATCCTGGGTTATGTAACTGCAATAAATGAGAAAACACCCTTTTACAAAATCCACATTTCATCTCCACAAATGGAAGGTTAAAAATCAGACTTTTGGGGCTCCTAACTCACCCAGCCGCGCAGCGGAGCCCACGTGGAGACGCGAGCGCACAGGTCCCTCAGGATGCGGATGACGATGACGCAGGAGCGCAGCCCGTTGGCTCTAGCCTGGAAACAAAAGCAGGGAGGAAGGAGGGGTGGGGCGGGGGAGTGGTCAAACAGTTTCAGTTAAAAAAATCCGGAAGAAAACATAAATAGAAAGAAATTAAAGACTATATGGAACAAGCAAGAACAACATCCAACCAAAAACTAATGAAAATGAAGCCACACAGACTAGAACGGCTTAGTTTGATCATCGGAACACATCCAGACTGGTCTGATCCTCTCCTTATTTATGATCAGTCCCATTCGTGGCTAAATCACCAACCAGGAGAATCTACAGTGCTGTTACTGAGTGCCAAACATCTCTATGTAAAGGGGGCGGAGCATGCGCTGGGTTTAAAGACCAGGAGGAGAAGGAAACAACGGAAAAATCCGCTCTGGCGTGGTAACGTGGAGGATTTGTTAAGGTGTGGGTCAACACTGAAAGGTGTAAGTCAGCGGCAGAGTAAATTTAAAGTAGGTGCAATATTCCCTTTTGTTTTTTTGGGGTGGAGGGCACATGGTAACATGAACAGGCAAGAGCGTGAGAGAGGTGGAGGCCACACACTCTAGCTTTACGAAGCTGCAAAGATGGAGCGGTTACGGTGAGATGGCAGGACGCGGCTCATCCAAGATGGTTAGCGTTTAGCCGCCGGTGACTAAATGAGGTTCTTTGCAAATATGTGGCACAGAATAAACAACAAGTCATTCACAGCAACACTGAGAGTCCAGAAATATTGCACCCAGACACAGTGAATGAGACTGATTGGAGTTAAACAGCTACTGAGTTACAGGAGGAAAATCCAGGAATAAGAGCAACACTTTCCTTTCAAACAAAAGTTATGGTTATAAAAACCTGAGCAAAGCTAATGTGCAGCGGTGTGATGATAAATGCTCTCTATGAAACAACACCCAGCTCATTGTGTAATACTACTGAGAGTACACTCCAACAGAGGAAATAAAGAAAAGAACACAATAACAAACAGCATGAAACCAAAAACTCAAAGCTACTTCTGGTTTAGAGACAAATAAAGTCAAGATTCAAACCTGGAACCACTTAGCGTGGCGTAGAGATGCCAAGGCAGTTAGGCATTTCTGCCTGTCCAGAACATCCGGGGGATCGATGACTGAAAGCGTTTCTATTGGCAGGTGGAATAAGAAGACAAGGTACAGTTTGACCAAGGGGAGTTCTGTCAGCCGGCCAGGGGGAACACAGGCAGCCTTCTCAAACCACAGGCAGGAGGGGGAGGGGGAGGGGGCCCCTCCACTGGAGAACCAGCAAACAACCTCTCAACCTCCCAGTTTAAGCGGGTCCCCACCCGGCAGCTACTGCTCAAACCCATCGATGACGGGGTTTGGAGTGAGGTAACAAACGCACCTGAGGGGCAGACGCTTAAAGACCCACTCCAATGAAAACTGACATTTTAACATGTTGAATTTTTTATGGTTACATAAAATAAATGGAATTTTTAGTATTTCTTTTGTGAATCAGGATCGGACAAAAAAATGTGGTTTGAAAAAGATCCTATTTGTAACTCAAGCTCCCTGCTCTATTCTAATGCATCCACTTGCAGACAAATAGAAGTAGGGCTGGGTGTGGCCAATAATTTCCTGAATTAAATCAATTCCATTCTAATTTTTTTTTCAAATATTTTGAAGCGCTCAATTCAATTTTTAATTTACACATCAAGACACATCTGTTTAAAAATACATGAATAATCTATATATATGTTTTGAAGATTTTCATATTTATAGGATTCAGTTCACATATTGTAAAATGTATTAGTGAAATAATGAGATTGTTAATAGCACACAGAGCTACATGGATTCACAAAAGGAAAAGTCCTAACAATTGTTCTGCCTCTCCTGGAGGAGTTACATTTTGGCCACTAGGTGGAGCTAGTGCCATAGCATTACACCTTATTCCAGAAGAAGGAGAAAGTATGAGCAAACAATGGTTACCTTAAAAAATATTTCCTTTAAAGAGTTTTAGTCCGAAATTAATGTTCAGTTTGACCGAGCATTAGCATTAGCCGCCCATTGGGAAATTCCATTAAACGTTAGCATCAAGCTAGCGGACTTTAGCATTATAGATCAATCTCTACTTTTATGGATTGGTTATTGATCTATTAAGCTTTGATTGATTGCATCAACCCAGCCCTACCATGAACGTTTTTGTTTTCCTCATCTGAGCTGGAATCTGGTTTAAAACTGTACAGCTAGCTCTGATATACCTCACCATTTTTGTTGCACCACTAATGTTAGCTTGAGGTTGTGACAGGAAGTAGGGGGCGTCACAAACTTCCTGTCCCGCCCACGACTCTGAGGCAAATTTCTGATGAACTACTGTCGCTTTGCAGAAAGTATACCCCCCCCCAAAAAAAACTACATTTAGGCTAAAAAACGGCATCATCATAATTAAAAGAATGCTTTGAAAATAGATTAAGATGATCGCAGTGGGGCTTTAAATAATTAACGATAAAGTTTAAAGTGGTGGCAACATGAAAACAACAACGTTAAAAAAGGAGGTTGTCTCTCCATGGTTGCTTCAGCTCAAGTCGCTGCTTTAGCTTCTGCGTTAGAGAGGTCCACTTTTCTGCTGTGGGGTTAACTGGAGGTGGAGCCCCTCCCCCTTGGCCCTGAACTGGGTACACTGCACTTTGCCCCTTCCGAGACAGAGAGCGGCCAGTTGGTCAAAGGTCCAGCATCCCTAAAAATTGACAAACTAGAAGGCTTGACAGAGAGAATCAGAATTGGAACCACAGGCAGATAAAATATCAGATGCACAAAAGGTGGGTATCAAAAACGAGTCCACACTGCAGCAAAACTGATGGCTTCAAGAGGAAAAAGCAGGCCCCAAAGGGGGCGTCAAGAGTGAGCGCAGGGATACGGATAAGGCCAAGGCCCAGCCCCGCTTACAGCACTCAATAGAGCCGAGAACACTTAGATTTAGATACTCAATGACGCATTGGGGGGTTCTAGCCTGCTTGTGAAGGCAGTGCAACCCCTGATTTATGCAAAAACCATTAGACCTGCAGGCCGATTGAAAAGCTTCTCGTCGTTATCTGTAACCCTGGGCTTCTCCCTCTAAATCTGTGTTCACACCCAGCACAATTCAGGGGCATCCGGTATCGCTGTTAAGTCAATGAAAAGATGCGCTGACGGGACAAATCCAGACTTTCTTCAGAAATGACAAAATGACGCATCTTGATTTGGTGAATTCTGGATAAGACGCCTCATTCGAGGGACTGGACGCAGGAACGGGGTTGGAGGAAAAGGAACTGCTTGTTTTTTGTAGTTAACCCTGCTTCAGTAATTACTGCTCACCTGGATCAGGTGTGTTCAGTCAATCAGAAACTGGGCTCACTCAATCCAGCTAATCGGGAATTACTAAGGCAGGGTTAATTGTGGAGTAGGGATGCCATGATTAGTCGACTAATCAACGATTAGTTGTAACTTTATATTTTATGGAGTCAGAGTGTAGGAAAGTGAAACGTTATAATGGCATTATGCTAGCTTTATTGGCATTTATTAAGGTTTTTAGGGCTACTTAGGAGTTTAGTTAATATTTCAGTTACATGCTAGCTATTTTGGCTAATTTAGGCTTTATAATTTTTTTTAGGCTAATTTAGAGTTTAGCTAATATTTCAGCTGAATGCTAGCTATCTTGGCTAATTTAGGCTTTATAATTTTTTTTAGGCTAATTTAGAGTTTAGCTAATATTTCAGCTGAATGCTAGCCAGGTCAAACAACCAAAGACAGCTTCATGGCATGGCTTGCTTCTCATTTTTGCTGCAATGTACTAGCATCTTCAGCGACCAAATTCAGCTTATAGCACTATTGCAGGTAATCCTATATATCTAGTTTTTAGTTAGTTTTAAAGCAAATAATGGTTAAGAGATGTGTGCTTTACATCCAGTTTGTGCATAACCAGATTAGTCGACTGATCTGAAAAAATAATAAGTCGACTATTAAAATAGTGGCAGCACTACTGTAAAACAAGCAGGGCGATCCTTCAATGAGGGAGGAGGGACATTCGGGTATAACAGTAAAATGAAAGTGAACCTCCTAATGAAATGTATGAACATTATTGAGAGTTTTTGAGTTATTTCAGTGGAGAACAACTAAAATCCTCCAGATCCAGAGCAGGACGTTTGCAGTTTTGGTTGTGAATGGTGATAGCATATACTAAGCTATAGTTTATACATTCTTACTGACCTTTAACAAAATTATCTGAGCAAACTTGTAGATTAGCAAAACCACAGGCCTCACAGGTATTGACCATTGTTGCACCTCCAATTTAAAAAAATGTGATCAGTCCACAATATATTGAAGTGTTGCTACCGGTTGTGAAAGTTCGCTTGCCGGACAGGAAGTTCTGTGACATACATATATATAAAAAGTTCCTCTAATCTTATTCTTGTTTTTATTTTTCCGTCTTCAAACTGGGTCACAGAGAGATGGAAGTACAGCTGAAATCGTCCATCATTCAGATGCAGATCCTGCAGTAGATGGTGAAGCTCACCGCACTAAGAATCTCTGAATGAGCTCATAAACTCAGACCTTCAGTGACAGAGCTAAAGCTTTTGATGATAGCTCCTCCCACACGCAGGTCTACAAACAAACTTCGACTAGCGAATTTGCTGTGAGTCAAAACAGAAGTGGTGGACGCAAACGAATTGGGTTTGGTGTGAACGCAGCATAAAGACCGTCGGAGACCTTCGCCCCGCGGTCGGTGAAACAACCAAAGACAGCTTCATGGCATGGTTTGCTTCTCATTTTTGCTGCAATGCAAACTGTTAATCATCAGTGATAAAACATGCAAACACAGTGGTCTCTTTTTTGCATTTAGTTAAATTCTCAGTAAGCCTTCATTTCATTGGTGACCTAATCTTTAAAAACCATGTCTTCAGCATTCTGTTGTCTACCTGCCCTATACTGTATATTGGGCCATCAAAAATGTACAATTACATTACATGGAACTATGAGAGTGTCAGCAGAGCTAAAATATCAGCATTCTTCGTCCTCTAGCTCCATTGAAGGCCCAATAAACAATATCTGTCTAGCCTTGATGCCTGCCTGGCCTTCTGGCTGCAGGAAAAGAGGAGATCGTAAATGAATCAAATGAAGAGCTGTTCCTCTGTGGGGGGCTTACCTCCAGCAGCTGTCTTCTCCATCTCTTCACGGACCAATGGGGACGTCAGGTGAATGGTGAGGGTGAGCGGGGGCTCCTTTTGGTTTTGGATGATAATGCTGGCCTCGTGGATGTCCTGGATTACTACGTATTTCTCCTCAGTTATTAGCTGAGACGGAAGATTACAGAAAGTTATTTAGCTGAAATCAGGACAAACTGCAATAACAGCTCATGTGTTATGTTCACATCTAGATGTGATGGAGGCAGCTGTTTCTGATAAACAGTCAGGAAGTCTGGAACATCTCAAAAGCCGCCCCTAGAGTAGTCTTGATGCACCAACACTGAACAACGATTACATTTTTCAAAGCTGTAGATTTAGCTAATATCTTGAATAAGTTGATTCCTAAAAGGTTCAGGACAAACTTTCTCCACATCAACATTCACTTTAAAGGACTTTCAGGTTTTAGGTCCCATCACAGCACTGAGGCGGAGCCATCAAAATGACAAAAACATCCATGTGAACACAAACACAGTGCTGTTGAATGAGAGTCCAGCTTTGGATACAGAGTAGAACTTTAACAGTCACATTAAAATAAATAAATTTTAAAAAAGCATTCAAAATCAAAGCTTTTCAGCTTAAAGCCTTAGTCACATCGTATGGGGTTGACCTATACAGATGCCATTGGTTTTTGGGTTATCTAGCCCCATAGAGGAATAGATGGAGGATAGACTGTATATGACAACTGGACTGAATGACTCCAAACAGGAAGTACTCAGCAAAATCCAAAAATAAAGCCAAAATCCCATAAACTTCTATAGAGAAATAAATAGCTATAACTCAGTCATCACATTTGTCAGAATATGCATTCTCGATCTACTGCTTTTCTTAAAACCATCTTCTCGATAATCCTACACATTTTAATGATATTCTTTCTATAGTTCAAGTCATAAACTGACCAATCACATGCCTCAATCAAAGCATGTGGTCTCATATCCAATGTTTGGTTGACAGATTTCAAGTAGCTTGTTTTTAGTGGAAGGGGCGAGGATTTCCAACAAGCTCTCTCCTGATTGGCGAGAGTGGTTGCCATGGAAATGTTGACTTAGACATACTCGGACCAATTACTGCTTACTAATGATGACTGGTTCCAACATGGCAGCGTTCGTATTGTAATTAACAGGTGACTAAATTGGTTTTATTTCAATGGAACCAGAAGTTTGCCATTTCCTACGGATGACATCACACTCACTTGGTCCAGCTTTCTTATACTGTCAAGCCATACACATGTAAAAAGGTTGACCTGTAGGTGCTGCATCTTTAGGTGATAATGGTGTACGTGCCCTTTACGTAGCACTCTAGTCATTACTGAGGTACAAGTGCATCTCCTTAGAGACAGCACACGAATGCTGCACACATGGGGTGTGCAGGGGAAATGCAAATGCTTGTGGGATCCTCACACAAACAATGCTCAGTGTCCAATTTCCTTTGGACACTCCCTTTCTTTTTTTCATTTTGAGATATCGCAACTGCTTACGTGATCAGCTGATTCAT
>NC_050534.1:4919218-4945513 GCF_002922805.2 Oryzias melastigma
TCCCATTTGAAGCTCATCTTGTATATTAAACTGCTAGACAGTTACAGTTTATTTGCATTTAAAAGCTTAAAAGCTGATAGTTCTGAAAAGTTTTTAAAATATAATTTTTTTAAAGGGTTTCCTAATGTTTAGAAAAATTTCTGCTTATGTAACCAACTGAAGTTGAGAAATTTCCACTTCCAGCTAGAGATTGATTCTGGCGCCAACTTGCGTATGACCAGAGTTCCCTCAAAAAATACATGACACCCCTTTCACCTCACCGCCATGATTATAATTAAAAGAGAACTGAGAAAACTCATTACTTTTTTCATAAAAACATGTTCATCACATTGCTTCTGCAGCATTTGTTCTCACCTTCAGCTGTGCAGAAAGGTTTTCTGCCACTTTCTTCAGCAGAATGGTGGTGGGTTTCTCTCTACAGAGGAGAACCAGCTCCAGATCCAGATCCCCCTTCAGCAGCAGACCCTTAGCAACCAAGCCCACCCTCATCACGCCACGCAGGGTACGAGTGGCGGGGTCTTTAGAATCACTATCAGAGACATTAAAGAAAACACAGAAGTTAGAGGTGGGCAGTAGTCCATCGTTACAGTAAAAACATAAAGTTTCCTCACATTTCCTTATCAGCGTCTGCAGCATCAGAGTCGGGTTTAGACGTCCCTTTCTCCTGTTTATCAAGCCAGTCAGAGACGGCCTTCAGGGCCCGCTCTGTGTGAGAAACCATGTTCTGTACATTCTCCAGCTCCTCCTGAGTAGGATAGATGGCGGAGTGTTTCGCCATGACATGGCGATCATCGTTTACGAAGATGCGCAGTAGTCTGTGACGCAGCGGAGGAGCCTTGGGAGGAACAGAGCAGAAACAAGAAAAGAAATTGAACCAAATCAAAAATGTAAATGAAATTCTCAAAAAAAATTATAGAAAAGAAAAAAGCCTCCAAAGTGACATTTGTTGGTCAATGTAACCATTTCTACAACTAAATAGCTCTACTTTACATTACATTTACTTTTCAAACTAAACAGAAAACTTACAAACGTTTTGATTTTTTAACCTTAAATAATTAAAAATGTTGAATAATATGCCTAAATTAAGCTTTCATGCATGTTTCCAGTCTGACTTTGTATAAGAGAAAATCAAAGCAGCTCTGCTTTGCTTCCAAACATTACCATTAGTGATGGAGAGCTGTGATAACTGCCGTCTTCAGTAAGCAGCAGCGCTGAAAGCTCTGCTCGGTAGATGTCAACGTCTCTATAAAAAAGAAAACAAAAAGCCAAAATGAGCAAATAGAAGCTTAATCAACTAAAATAACCAGGACGTTTGTTTGATTTTTAGAAAACAGTCGCAGATATTTTGTTAGATAAAGGATTAAAGGCACAAATGAAAAGGACGACTAAGTGAATAAATAGTTATGACATTGTGTTACTCAGTGTCCTGCAGAAAGTCATGGAAAAACAAACATAATGTACATGCTTCAAAGCAGGAAATAAACTAAAACTGTGAAGCTAATTTTAACGGAACTATAATAACTCTTTTAACAAGTCGCAAGGGTGAAAATATTAAAATATAATTTAAACCACACTTATTTAAACTAATCAATCTAAAATAATCATTAAATTATTAAAATTGTTCTAAGATCAGAAAAAAATGTAGTCTTCAAAGTCCAGTGTGTCTTTTTAGACATCCTGCGCATCACCTCAGATCACACTGGAAAATATAAAAATGAAAATAAATCTACAACAGAAATATTTTTTTATAAAGCCTAAATGATAATTAAATTGTTTTAATGTGTTTCTTGAAATGTTCTTGTGCCACTTTTCAGATAATGAAGGACAATATAAAGAAAATTACGCTTAAAATGTCATTTTTGAGTATTTTTTTTGTTCAAATCATTGTTAATCGGGAGCAGACAAAAAAAGAAAATGCTGGTAGAAAAAGACTGCATTTGTGATGTAGAAAATACACTGGGTGGAACAAAAGCTCAATGATCTTGTCGTATGAACAACATCAATGGATATGTCTTATAAGTTTTTTTTAATTATTTTTTTTAAATGTCAATCATAATTAAAAGACCATTAATGCTTTTAAAATAAATCAAAGATGAATAGAGTGGGACTTTAGAGAGCCTGATTATTTGGGTATAATCTACAAATGAGTTTAAATGTGAAATGTTTACTAAATCTACTTAAAAAAACGTAATCAACAATGTTTCCTTAAATTTACAATAGCTGTTTCAGTGTTGTTGTTTCTTTCTGGTCTTCCACGGTAAATGAAACACAGCAGTGAAACTTTTCTTCCTCATTCTTTTAAATTCTCCTCTTTACAGACTAAAATAATTCAAACGTTTTTGCATTTACAAACTACACTAGTTATTTTAGCAAACAAAGGGTGGAAACATGCATCGATTGTAGTCATATAAAACTCAAATACAAGACTGAATGAACGCCTAAAAGGGAGGATGATGGGTAATCTGGGATTGAACGTGAGAACTGATGGCAATCTATCAATCACAACAATTCATACAAGTCTTACATATGTCATAATGTTAATATCACGACAAAATAACCAATTGTGGCTGCGCGAGAACCCCATTAAAAGTGATAAACCCACAGGATCAACATATCCGTGTAAACTGCATTGGGATGTGAACATGTAGCATCCCACAGGTAAACCGCAAAGATGGCCACGGTCGTCTTTGTGTAGCCTTTAGCCCAAACCGCTCCAACACGAAGGCCGGCATCTACTAGCTCGCAGGTTAACAAAAGAAATGCTTTATTTCTAAAACAAAAATCACCTAGAGACACGTTTACTGTTGAAATAAATAACCCCGGTGAGTGAAATTTAAAAGAAAGAAGGGAAAGGAGAGGAAAAAAGACAACAGACGCCATTTTACTTCGACTGAATGAAGACCGCAGTTAGCTAACGTGTCCCGACTTGACGACCGGTTTAAAACATTAAACCAAATAGAAGCCACTAATACAAACGATAATTGAAGTGTTTCTCAATTTACAATTAAAGAAATATTTCGACAGAATTAAAAAATAGTTTCAAACACCAAAAGGTCGAGTAGAAAGGGGAGAACTCTTGTTAGCTTCTCTGCACTCAAGCGAATACAAGTTAATTATTTTTTAGCTTGGGTTCACGCTACAACACTTTAATAAACCTTAAACATGTATTTGTGCACGAAAATCAAAAGCACCCGTAAATAATGAAAAAAGAATTAGGTGAAATAAAAAAACCACGATACTTGCCTCGATGAAACGAGAGCTAGCGTGTCTTGCTCACTAGGCTAGCTAGCTTGCAACTGTTAGCCAAAATAGAACGCGCCCACTGAATCTTAAAGGAGGGCGCCCATTGGACAGAATACTCACGAGGGTTCCGTCTTATCCAACAGGAACTTAGAAATGCGGAACAAGGGGCGGGGCCAGAACAAAATATTATCAAACATGTTTAATAAAAATAAATTAGTAAATCACTCAAATCAATCACACTTTTTAAGGGTACATTTATTGATTTCGTTTGTGTAATGCTCCATAATTCTTTATTCCACGTTTAATTATGAAAAAAATGGCTCGTAGGAATAACAATTGAAAAGCAATGTCTTTCATTGGTTGATTTTAAATAACTTTTGAGAAAGTGTATCTGAAATGATTGCAGTGAACATTGTTGGTGTTTTAACAAGTTCTTGTAACATCTGTCAGATGATGAAGGACATATATAAAGAAAATTAAGATTAAAATTTCTGAGTATCGCTTCAATAAATTGTGAATCAAGAGCAGAAGAAAAAGATGGAGTTGGAAAAAGATATCAGTACTAGATTAATCTTCAAGCTGCTGCTCCAACCATTCTGATGTATCCACTGCTGAGGAAAAATGAAGTCGAACAAAGATGAAGCTGGAAGCTGATGTCTGCAAAAAAAGTAATTTTATTCCAGAATAAAACAGAATTTCTTCCAGTATCTCAACCACAATCATCAATAGAAGCCCTGATTCTCTGTTTGCTCCAGCTTAGAAAAAGATGACGTGATTGCAGACTGCTTTTACTGCAACAACAAGAACATGTGTTCCTGGCCAAATCTTATCGGGGAGGTCTAAGGGAACATTGTCTTCCCTCATATCATGTTTGGCAAAAATATGAAAATATGAAAGAGTGTCCAAGTAGTGATTAGGTGTATAGGAGGTCACTGTGACACTGTGCAGGCTCTCTAAATTAGGAGCAGCTCTTTTCCCAACACCACTTGCAGACGAATAGATCCATGAACGTCTTTGTTTTCCTCGTCTGAGCTGGAGTCTGGATCAGAACTGGATGGCTCCGATATCCCTCGTTGGGAGTGTGAGGGGCTGTAAGCTAGCAGGAGAGCCCTTGAACAGATAATGGAAAGTGGGCGTAGGCTTACTCCCCAGTCCGCATCACAACTCAGGGCCAAGTAGTAATAAACTAATTCTGCTCTGCAGAATCTTTGCCCTATAACCCCCCCCCCTCCCCCCATGTAATGAGATTACATTTAATCATTAGGCCTTGTATGATGATGCACAAGTTCTTATAATCAGGTTATGTCTAAAGAGCCTCATGTGGCTCTTCTACTCTTCAGTTGTGGCTAAAATAAAATGTTTAAAATATTTTTAAAAAGTAAAAAAGGAAAAAGTAAGTAAGTGGTAAAGTAAAAAAACAGTAAAATAACCTAAACTCATTCATAAACAATTGAAGGACGGTATAAATCATTCAACAACGGTTGCCGTAATTTTCCATCGTAGTTTATTATCATCATACTGACACATTCAGACTTCATTTTCAGCTTCATGTATCACAAAAAATCAATTCATCGTCAGTAAGCACAACCAGAATTAAAGTTAGGTTATGTTATAATCCACTGGATTATAAAATAGATTTTTTTTTAACAAATTCAGGGATTTAAAGTCATGGTTTAATATATGGAGGTCACTTCATTAGCTCTGATTTAGTTTTTGTTGGTTATATTTATGAATTTGTGGCTGAAATTCACCAGAAACAGTAAAATACATTTTTTTAAATCATTGATGACTTCACACCTCCCACTGCTTTAGCTGCATTAACACGATCCTATGGTGTAGGATGTCTTTTATTTTGAAAGAAAATCGTACGAAGCTCTGTCAAAAGTTTCAAAATTTCTTATTAGAAAAAAAAGCTATTTTCTCTTCATTTTTATGTTTTATTTATGACAAAAAACCAACTATGGTTATTTAAATATATCATGTCAGTGGCAAACACAGAAATATAAATTGATATCTTATTTTCCTAAAGGGTGAGTGAAGACTTTGCGGCTCCTACTGGGTTTTGGTTGGAGAGAAATCGACCCGAATGGCTCTTTAAGGGTTGGAGGTTTTAGACCCCTAATGCTACAAACCAATATGTTGTAGCTGTTCAGAGAGAAAAATAAAAAAAAACACATTTGTAAGTCCTTTTTTTGTGCAATTTTAAACCATTAAAGCAATAATTAGATTCAGGTTGACATCAGCAATAACATGGAAATGATGAACCATAAACCAAAATAAAGTTAGGCTATATATAAGTAAAGAAAATGTATTTTTTTACTTTAGGGTTTAAAACTCTTCATTGAACAGATGGAGCACATTGTGTCTTCTTTTGTATGGACTCGTATGGTAATGTAGGGAATACACTTCCATATTTTCTTATCTGATTTGAATATTGTGAGTTTTTACTCAATGGAAAAACAACAGATAAATTAACGTTGAAATTCAATTCAATTCAATTTTATTTATATAGCCCAATATCACAAATTCAATTTGCCTCATTGGGCTTCATGCCTGTAGTTTTAACAGATGCACAGATGGAGTCATAAAATATGCACAATAGGTAAAAACTAAACAGACTATAAAGAACGGTCATCCCTGTCCTTAGACCCTCCCTCGCGGTAAGGAAAAACTCCTAAAAAAACCTGAGTCAGGAAAAAAAGAAGAAACCTTAGGGATTCCCACATGAGGGAGAGATCCCATCCCAGGACGGACAGGCGATGAAAGCCTAGTTAGCTTTTAAAAAAATGTTAATAAATAGGTTAAATATTTCAAAATTTCCAAAAACTCTTTCATGTAATACAGATAAGCATCATTATTGACCTCCATCCATATGACCGAGCAAAATGTTTGAATAAAATCCAGACCAGCGTGAAGGATTTCAAAAGAAACCATTTAATACATAAACACACGTTCACTTTTCTGTACAAGATCATATAAAGCTTCACTTCTGTGCCCTTACGACACCTGGGGGAATACACACAAAAACAACACAAACATCTACATTCATGTCACAGCAACACAATGTGTTTTTCACATCTTCATGCTGAGGTAATAACACAGCTTCTATTGTGCTCAGTCGTGAGCGTCAGCACAAGTCTTTGACTTTTACACTGAAACAGAGCAGGCAACATTTACACACTAAGTTTGGACTTGAGATGCTTTTGTTTCGCCCTGACATCATCTCATCGGGAAAAAGTACATACATTAAAGTACTGGTCGCAAAATCACAATGATTTTCTACACTTAAATGGTGCTTTAAGGGGAGATAAAGATGAATCAGTTTAAATGTTTCATGCTTAAACTATTTTTTAAATTTGCTTAAAGAGTTGTAGGATTGATTGTTGTTGAAACTCTGGGAAGCCAAAATTATTTTCATAAAATCGCAGAGCAGAACTTGTTTGCTTTGTGATTCATTTCTGTTTTATGTTTGTCTTAAAGTTCAGCTTCATTCAGTCAAGTCAGCAGAAAGCTGCTGTTAAATCCCAGCTGTGAAAGAGAACTGGACTGAGTGAGTGTGACGTCACTCGTAGAAAAGGATTTACTTCCAGCTCCAATGAAATAAGTCAGTCTCCATTTCTTTGGAATAAGGATGCTGCCGTTTTGGCGGTCAGGAAGCAGTGTCCAAGTCGGGCTTAGTCTAACCAATCAGGAGTGAGCTTGTTGGAAGGCCACACCCCTGCCACCAGAAAGCAGGCTCGGGAGAATCTGTCAATCAAACTATTTTTTTAAATTGAATTTTAGCTTCTGGAAACCAGTGCAGGAGAGGTCACTGAGTCCAGTTCTCATATACAGTCAGGGGTCAAAACAAGCCCATACCATGATATCACTTCCACATTTGAGAGGCAGGATTAAGTTTTGTGATGAGTTTTATTGGTTAAAATTGAATAAAATTTTCTTTTTTATTGTATTTCGGGATATTTTTTAATAGTTTTGCCTAAAATCTTATTCGATTGTAAACATCTGCAGATCTTTATATTAATATTCATTTATGTTCCAACTTCCTTATAACCAGTGACTTTATGTTTACATTTTTTTTAGAAGATTTAGCATGTTTATCCTATCTGACTGTAACTTGAATCATTCATCCTTAATTTAATGAAGGCTTAAAGTTTGTCATGCATGACAGGCTTGTTGTTTCAGCTTATAAATGTGTGCAAAATTAGAATTAAGGGTTTAGGCACCACTAAATGTGTTTTCTCACATTGCTATTGCACTGAAATTAGTTCTTTAATTGTAATGTGGGTGACTCTGATTTTTGCTGTTACAATTAACCAACTAAAACATCATCATAAGCTAGCAAACGTTTCAGATGTGAAACACTGCGACGGTCAGTCTTATTTGGAAAAAAACAACAAACTTGTTTCACTGTATGAAGGAACCATCTTCATATGAACAGAGAATACAATAAAATAACAAAAGGTCCTCTTATTTTTCTCCATTTAAATCTTCTTGACGCTGTTTTTTGTAGAGTTCGAGAGGGAGTTGATCTCCCAGCGACTGGAGCGGAAGGTTTTACCCTTGAAACTGGCCTGCTTTTTAGTAATGCGGTAGATTCTTCTGAGGACGGCCCGCCGCAGCAGGATGTAGACCCAGGGGTCCAGGATCTGGTTCCAGGTGGCCATTCTGACACCGGTCACCATCAGCTTGCTGTAGTTGTTGGTTTTGTCATTGTCCAGAGCGCCAGTGTAGGAGAGGGTGGCTGAGATCAGCCCAAAGACCTGAAACACAAACAGAAGCATCCCCGTGGTCAAACCACAAATTATTTATATGCTATGAACATTAGAAACATTTGGAGACAAAGCCCCAATCGAAATACCCCCTTCACACCATTTGAAGGGGCATTTTTAGAGCAAGTGTGTCCAGAATATTTTTTTTTAAATCCGACCCTCCAAACGGAGGGATACAAAGTCCTCCATCCCGAGGCTAAACCGCGTTTTCTTCACATGGGTGCACTCTGAACCACAGATGTTTACATTTAAATCTAATTAATGACTTTTTGTTGTAGCATGACCTTTTTAAAGTTATAAACCCACTGTGGTTATGTATGTTTGAGCGCTGGAAGCTCCGTGCTAACGCTAGCGGATTAGCAAAATTCTAGAATTGTCGAAAAAACACAATTTTGCAATTAAACTTTTTCCATTAAATCAGAAATATGCAAATACATACAAACTAACTTACTTGATAGGTCTAACATAAGCGATACTTTGATTTACATTCACATTTCTGTCATGGCACCAGAGCTTACCATCATTTATCAAAGGAGACGTCGCCGTCTTATTCAGGCCACGCTCAACTTTTGAAGAGCTGTGTAATGCTGTGGCACCTCTAGTGGTATCGGGTCGTTGGTCATGTGACTCAATGAATTTGAGAAAAGCATTTCCATTGCATTTTTTTTTAATATGTCAATTTTATTTAAAAAAAGAAAAAAGAAAAAACATCTCCTCCAAGCACAAAAACTTGCTTTTGACAAATGCAAGTTTTTTCAAAATTGTCAAATTTTCATCTAGTTATTATCGCAAATCTAATTTGCATAATTTCATAGACAATACCAATTTAAAGGATGAGCACCATAAATCAAACCTGAAGCACAGATTACAGGAGAAACTCACAAAAACTGATGACCCCATTAAAAAAACATATTCGGCTTTATGATGATAAAGGAAAAAAAAAATTAAACCCACAAGTGTCACTGCATGGCTTGCAGGTGCTTCCCACTACACCCCTATACCGGCCCTCACTGGCTGAGCTTCAGATACCCCTCATTCTCTCCGCCTCTTCCACACCAGTCAGAACTGCACAAATCCATCAAAAACTTCCAAAACTGCAGCTTTTAAATTGGTTTTAAGTCCACAGCAACCATTTTATTTTTTAGTCGTCCGGGGGTGACAAACAGATCTATGTAATTTTGTTTTGAGTCTGCCAAAGTAAACTTTAAGATTTACACTATTTTGCTTTTACCAAAAAAATCATTTATTGATTTTTCACAAAATTCTGGTCAAAAATGTGCGAGCAACCAGGGAACGCCACTTTTGCTAGCTCTTCAGGCTAACGCAGCTCAAAATCTTCAACATTTTTTCCAAGTAGTTTTTAATGATGCTCGAGGCGTAAAGAGGAGACTGAAATCCCAGGAGGAGTATACATTTGTGGTTGGTACTAAAATAATTTTTTTTTATTGAAAATTCAACATGGCAGCCTCTTTCCAAGGTCAAAGGTCAACAAAACGTCAGTTGTGGTTGTAGACTCTTGTGTGTGAAATTTTGTGATATTCTGTTTTTATTTTCTTTATGGATTTTAAAATAATTCCTTTTTTTTAACAACCATTAGAAATTTTAGTCTCCATCCATTTTGTGGTGGTTTCTCCTGCTGCGATGTTATCTCTGTTTGGAGCGGGGGATGTTCACTATGTCCAAAGTTCATTTTCACTGGGTACTGCAGTTGTGGGCATATTATGTTGAGTTTTTGAGTGATTTGAGAGGTTAAAAGACGTGCAGTAAGAAAGAAAAATACAAAAACAAGTCCAGGCCTGCTGTGAGACAATAATACACAAAAGAATACATCTTACAAGCAACAGTGTTAAGACCAGAAATCTCTCTTTTAAAAACAAGAAATAAAATTCAATTTGTTTTGTAAACTAACATGTGAGATTTGTATATGGACTCAAGAAAAAACACAAAAAAGCAAAAAAATATTGAAGACGTGAGAAGATTTAAACAAAACTGAAAAGAAACAATGGAAGAAAATCATTTTATATAAAGAAGCTGGAATTTGCGCAGGTTTCTACATCTATTTGGTGCAAAAACACACAATTAAGTACTAAATATCCAATATAATCAGTCCAAAGTTGAATTCAGGGGAAAAAAATCCACAATAAATGTTTGACTATTTTTGCTAACTATCATAATCAAACTAAAAATGTGTAATTTGTCTTTTAAAGATGTGCATAAAGTCTTTAATACACAGGCTTTGATTTTGGAAGCTGTCTTTGTTTGAAAAAATCATTTTATTTTCTTCATACTGGAGTACTTCATGCTCTAATTCAATTTTCAGTTTTCAAATTTTATGTTGTATTCATATTAAATAGCATGCAAAAGTCAAAATTAAGTTGGCTTTTTGGTTGTAAGTGTAAAAAAGAACTTTTATTGACTTTTATAATAACAACAGCTTATTTATGTCCAGGTTTGAAAGTAACTAACAACTAACTTTTTACTCCCTTCTTGTTTCTGGAATTTTCCCCCAAATGTTTGACTGAAGTTTCCATGAACTCACCAGTAGAGGGCTCCAGCAGATGCAGGATGTGACCATGATGCCCACAAGCTGCACCACCATCTCTGTATCGTGAGACCTGGCGGAGAAGCGCTGGGAGGGGCACCTGGTCCTGAGCCGGGCTTTCACCAGCGTGATCCCGCTGACGGTGTTGCACACAAAGGCCACAGCCAGAGAGCTCAGAGCCAGAGCGGAGAACAGTATCATGAAGGCCAGATCCGTGGCTTTGGTGCCGTGCATCACCCTGATGAAGCACCACGTCCATGGGTATTGGTAAGTGTAGTCACCGAGGTGGAAGAAGGGCAGCAGGGCTACAAACAAGGCCAGGAACCAGATGAGGGCAAGAGCCATTTTCGTCCTCGCTGTGGTCACCAGGCGAGCGTGCAGCAAAGGCATGGTGATGCCCAGGCAGCGCTCCGCAGCCATGGCGCAGCCCAGAAAAAGTGGGCACAGGCCAAAAAACACCATGCAGCCTCCCAGAAACTGACAGGAGGCATCTGGATTGTCAGGATCCCCCTGGAAGCAGGAAGTCACGTTGTTGGAGGAGCTGGTGCTCGCCGAGTATCTACTCAGGACCAGAGAGCCAGAGATAATATGTCCAGCCAGATCCGTGGCCACAAGCGAGCTGGCAAAGAGCAGGAAGGTGGCCTTTGACCTGCGGCGAAAGCGGTTGTAGGCCTTGACCAGGATGATGAGGGCCACCATGTTGAACAGGATGCCCAGGGTCATGTTGAGGCTGGCTGAAGTCGGGCTGCGCGGAGCCGTGGCGTTGTGCGCCACTAAGCCCTTCATGTCAGGTTTGTGGAGCATGGCCGTATAGCTAGAGGGAGCGGCGGCGCCCGAGGAGTTGAAGCGCTGAACGGCCAGCATCCCAGCTGGACTGGGAGCTTCCATCGGTCGAGAGGAGGCTGAGAGGAAAAACAAGAACCTTTTTTGATATTTCACCACACACCTTTTCTTCACCCACAACAAGAAACACTCTAAATGTTTAGAAAACATCAGGACTGATGAAAATAATACAAAAAAAATCTAAAGATAAACAGATTAATTACTTTTTTTGTTTCAATAATTCCCCCTGGAATTTAAACAAATAAGTTAAAAAAGAACAAAAACTAACAGCAAATTCAGTTCTCCTCCTCTTCCTGTAAAAGTTCAGTCTTTGTCCATTTTAAAGCTTAATCCAAATAAATGCAGATTCTTCCACGAAGAAACCACAGTTGTTTTTGTTCCCTCCAAACAGCTAATTTATCAGCAGCAGGGTGTGAGGTTTACGAAGAAAGGTCTCGCCTTTTCCTCCAGACGAGAGGAAACAAGTCCGAACAGTTCTGAGCCTGGAGCTCACATTCCTTCAAAAACGCAGTCAGAAAACCTCCGCACAACGCTCACTGAAGGAGGTTCAATCCGATTACAGGGGAGCGTGCAACGTGCATGTTGGTCAGAGGCGCATGCATTTACACAGAGATCAATATTTTTGAATTTTATGACTCATGGAGCCATAAAATGTTATGAATGTGCTCAATTTTAACAAAATGACACTTCAAAGTATTTATTGTTGTGTTTTCCTGTATTGAAAAGTTTTAGAATTTCTCTTTTTTATTATTTGAGACAACAGTTTTAATATATGAGAGGGCATAAAAGTTCCACCTAACACGTTTTTACAACTATTTTATACTTTTCTTGCTAAAGATTCCAGCTTTCTGAATGTTTTGAACCTTATATTTAATAATTACTCAAAACTAAGATTTGTTCCTAAAGGAAGGCTGAGAAATGTTTTTACCCACCTGTGAGAAGAGAAATCCATTGAGGTGTTTCTCAGTTTGGTTGACTTTTCATAAATTCCTCATTGAATCCGACATCTTGTCTGTTTTCTTGTCTTGAAGCTGCAGGAGCCACACAGCCTCCCTCCCCGTGCCGTTGCACAAGCATGTTCTGCGTTGGCCTCAGCCTGAGTCTGCCTTTTATATCCCGCTGCTGCACTGAGCTCGCGTTGCCTCTGGGTGTCTCTGACAAAAGAACGCTGCTCCAGCCTCAGGGCAGAGACTCTGAGCTAAACATCTGATGAATATTCAAAACTCAGCAGCTTGTGGCTTCACTTTACCCCAAAACATTTGGTTTGAGCGTGTCAACACATGCAGACATGAAACCATCTATCGTGACTGATTGGAGTTAGGCCTGAAAAACCAATCATTCCTTCCAATTCTGCAGGAATTAAAACTCTGCAGAGATCATCTAAACAGCCTCTCTGCGGTCCATCAAAGAGCTCCAGCTGTGTTCAAACCTCTGTCAGTGTGGAGGTGCAGCTGTGACTGCAGAGCCCGTTCCAGCTCTCCAGACCACGGGCCAACTCCTGTTGCTGCAACCTCCAGGATGTATTGCTGCAGGGTTCAGTTTAATGGCCCACTGCTGTAGTAACTCAGAGTAAATATATATATAAAAAACGAGGACAATCAAATGAGCCCTATCTCCACACTCCAGTGAAATTCCTCCTTCTTGGAGAGACGACATCTTAAATTACTGTCCTATTTTGTGGAAACAATGTCAGGAATTTTCTGTGAAAATTAAAATAACACCATGTACACAAAGTGGCTCATTGTTCACCGCCGCGCTCGGAAAGACGTCTACGTTGACAGCCAGCGCAGTGAACCGACAACTGGAATGTCTGTGGACTTTAAGAACTTGGGTTCAAACCAGCGGCGGAGATAGAACATTTTATATTGGAGGTGCGGGAGAGGGGCAAAACTTTGGATCAGACCAGGACAAACATACGGATTTCAAACAGTTTTAATAACTGTTATTAGTATCAACCCTTTAACACCTGAGGCGTCACCGCTGTCGCTTCAACACAAAATCTTTGACATACGCGCCACTTTCCTCCTTCAGAATCTTCAGAATTATCGCGTTAACGGTTGAAAAGTTACAGTAAATCAAAGAACGTAAACACTGGAGCTCCGGTGTTAAAGGGTTAAAGCAGATGTGAGGTGATATCACCTCGTTTGGTGTGAGGGGCTGTGGGCTAGCGGGAGAGCGTATAAGTAGTTAGCTCTCAGTTAAGGGTGACGGGAACAGGGGGCGGGGTTGCTTTGCATCAAAAGTCCCGCCCACAATCCAGAGGGGAATTTCTGATGAACTACTGCTAAAGTAGTAAGAAAAGGATGGGGGTTTAAAGTTAAAAACAGCATAATTACAGTTAAAAGAGAATCTGGAACACTTAAATAGCTCAAAAAATGGCCGGAGTAGAACTTTAGCCTCATTTTCACTTAGCGGTCCGGTACGGTCTGGTCTGGTAAGGAGTGGTAGAGAACAAAGCAAATTAGGCAGTGTAAAATTTATTCCATAGGAGTAAAGTTTACACCAAATTCTGTGATTTTTTGGGTTCAAAATCCCAGTGTCAAAACGAAACTGTCCACTGGAGTTAATTAAATAACACCAAAATAGTGTCAAGTAGTGTCAAATTCTAACACAGTGAGAGTTTATTTAAACTCTATTATTTGACTCTGTCCAGATGAACCAGAACACTCCAGATGTTGACTCCATCTACACTCAAAGTGTAGAAATGAACTCTTATCAGTGTTTCATCTACACCTATGAAATCGTATTATTATTCCAAAGGGAGTTGATTGTTCACCTAAATGGAGAATTACAGAGTTGCCTTTTAATACTCAAGTCAAACATAAAACTTGCTTAGATGATCTGCATCTTAACTATGTAGCCATATGTACTAAAACACTAATTAGCAACAGTGATTCACGTTCAAGATTACACAAATAAGCAACCAAACCAACAGCAGTTCAAAAATATTTTGAATTGCCAATTTAAAGTACCATAAAATCAATACAGACGGTAAAAATAACAAGAGACTGAAAACCAAAATCTGTTGTCTCACTAGAATCTGCTACTCTGAAGTGTGAAGTGGTCAGTGTAATTACTCAGCAGGATCATTAGAACATGGTTCTGTGATGAAGAGGGTGAGACGTTAGGATCCATTTGCAAAAAGTTTGATGGAACAGAGCAAAGGAAAGACATAAACAGCAGAAGGCAGGTCAGAACCACAGAGGCGAGGCAGAGGAACGAATACACAGGTGTGGGTCAAAAACAGAGAATCAAACTAGGGAAACCTGCTCAGACGGACGGATAAACACGATCAAGACTTCGCACTGAAGTTGAGGCTGGAGTGAGTTTAAACGCTGGTGATTCTGATGAGGATGATGATCAGCTGTGGAGAAGACTGAAGCGGTGGCTGATGGGAGTTGCAGACTCAATCACAAATATTCCCTCTTGGATGTTTGATGAGCAAATATGACTCCTGCACCAACACTGACATCAGAAACGACGCTGCAAAGTGTATCTGTTGGACACAACAAGTGTAATCAGTTTTTAATGAACTCTGTAGAGTTGAAAAAAAGAATCTGTACAAAAACTCTGAAAAAATAACACATTTGCTGTGTACGGTCCAGTTATTTCTTCCACTCAGTTAAGCCTCACTTCCACTGAGTGGTTTGTTTTCACGGCACACGTGTGGTGTAGACCGCCAGCGCGTCATTGCAGTGCGATGATTAGAAAAGTAACAAAAATAGAAGTCATCCAGCAGCTCGTCTTTTTCTTGCTTTACTTTTTGTACATCGTTTATATCAGTAATTTATTGTTGTTTGAAAGAAGATTGTGGGCGGCTAAGAAGAATACAGCCGTAGAGGTAAAAAGTAACGCTAGCTTAGCGCTACGGTGGTGCTTTCTAACGTTGTCATCACTTTTTGCCGATCAACAGGTTGTAACAGCGACTTCCACCCTACTATCTATGTTTCTATATAGGTCGGAGCTGTTTAATGGGTCCATTTTACAATGGAAAATACCGGATCGAACTGTTCAGTGGATTAAGTCTTTAAATAACCGAGCATTTGTAGAGTGTGAGTGTCACACAATACCATGGAGGCAATATAATCTAGACCACATGTGTCAAAGATCCAGATCGTTTTATTTTATTATTTATAGTTATTAATGTTATCTTGTGGTTATTTCTAGTTTGTATTTTGACAAAATATATTTTTATGAAGAGTTAAATATTGAAAGTTATTTAAGGTTTAAGTTGATTTATTCTGGAATAATATTCCTGCCTCTTTTTGTTCATAGTAATGTTAAAAAGTTTTAACATTTTAATTTTAGTGTGTTCAATAAATGTTTATCCTGTTCGGCCCGGGACCTAAAGTGTGTTTTGGATTTTGTCCTCCTGTGCGATTGAGTTCGACACTCCTAAAGGGAAAACTCTCACTGCTTTAAATATCTTTTGCTGTCTCCAAGAAGCCATTAGCCTGAGAGAAACTATCCTGGTCACCACAACATGAAAGTGAAAACTGAAGGAGATTCTGCCCTGAGGACCTACATGTAGGTCAGAGGCGTAAACAAAACTGCAGCCGCTTATCTCACTTTCTGACATCTTACTTTATTATCGTTTTATCTTTCAAAGCCTGGTTCCCTTTTTATCACTCTAAAAACATGCTTTCAGTTTGCAATGCTAAACACGCGTTTTATGAGTAAACTTTATGCAGACAGATTAAGAGGAATATTTTTGCTGATCAAAAAGATGTTTTAAACCGAGCTACAGAGCAGCTTTCCAGCACAGCTCAGGTTAATCCAGCCCTGCCAGATGTGTGAGGAGGAACGTGACATCTTAATGGAAGAGTGAACATGGAAGAGGAGCCAAAGAGGAGACCGAGTGATCTGCTGATAAACCTGGCAATTAGAAAGCAAGAAGACATTCAGTTCTGGGCAACAACACAGGGACAAGCGGGGGAAACTCTCATTAGGGACAATTTTGTCTTATCACGCAGCAGTGAGAAATGACAGAACGGGACATTTTTGAACGTCTGCATCAACAAATGAGATCAGACTGTCTTCCACTTAGTCAGAAAACAGCATTAATCTACTTTGATTTTAGGATTTTCTATGGTGCTATAGACTGGATGAGAAATGCTTTTAAAACAGTTATTTTATCCTCTGAAAATCCCTTTTTAAAATATTTTTTCATAAAAAATACTTAGCTGGATTAATGAACAGTATAAATCCCTTTTACCAATTGTCCAAACACAAAAAGCATTTACCAACCCAGAAAACACTTAGAGCATGTTGCAACAGCTCTTTAATGTAAGAGTCCACATACTGCGGGGCTCAGTCATTAGATGCTGGGTAATGCAGCCATGCATACAAATAATCTAGAGCACCTGACTTCTTGAGACTATAAAACCTAAATTGAAAGAAGAAAAAAGATGGAAAACATTGGAGTGTCATCAGCAGAGTTTTAAAGGATCACTTCAATCATCTTTTGATCGACTCTAAAAGCGTTTCCAGTGGCGTTTCAATTCTGATTATGTCGTTTTTAGGCAAAATAAAAAAAAAAATCTGTAATTTTCTAGGACATAGAGTAGTTTCTGCAGCCATCACCCATCTGTTTACACTCTCTCCCGCTAGCTTACAGCCCCTCACATGCCCAACCTCACATCGTCTGTGCAACAAAACGGGGATCAACATCAAAGTGGTACAGTCTTGATCCAGATTCCAGATCAGACGAAAACAAAGACGTTCATGGATCTATTTATCTGTGAGTGGATGTGACTGTGGTCACGAATAAAAACAATTTCAAACAGCCGTATTTTGTCTGCCCCTGATATTATCACCTTGATTTTCTTACTGTAATACATGTCATCCATCATCATAAAAATGCCAGAAGGACGTTAAAAATAACAGATTTCATTGAAGTGGGTCTTTAAACAGTTTAGCTTGGTCTTTCTAAACTGCCATGGGTGGACCAAAGTCTCTTGAGCGCCGCTCAGTTCTGATGCATTTCCAGACAAATAGATCCATGAACGTCTTTGTTTTCCTCGTCTGAGCTGGAATCTGGATCTAAACTGTACGTCTGGATAGCTCCAATATTGATTACCATTTTTTTTGTTGCATCGGTAATGTTAGGTTGGAGGATGTGAGAGGCTGTAAGCTAGTGGGAGAGAGTGTAAGTAAAGGGATCATGGGAAATAAGTAGAGGTATACTTCTGTGCCAACTCAGAGGTGAATTTCTAATGAACTCCTACTGCTCTGCAGAAACTATGTCCTAGAAAATGACAAATTTGTTGACTTTGTCTAAGAACGGCAAAAAAAAAGGAAAACTTTTACAATAGATCAAAACATATCAAAACATTTTTAATATCTCAAATGCAGTCAGCATTTTAACTATCTGTATCTTGACTGCAAATTTGTTTTCTTCAACTCTTATACTTCTGTTGCTTTCTAGCAAACACTCATCATTTGGAGCTTTGGGAATGTTTGGACGACCTAAAGCAGGGGTGTCAAAGTCAAACGCATAAGAGGCCAAAATCCAAAACACACTTTAGCTTTGTGGGCCAAACAGGATAAACATTTATTGAACACTCTAAAACTACATTTTTAAAACTTTAAAACCGTAACTTTTTAACATAATTATGAACTAGATATAAAGCATTACCTGTGATAATGCTAGTTTGAATGCTGTAAGCGAAATTAGGCCGCTGAAGATGCTGAAATTGATAGCTAAAAACACTATTTGATAGCTGAAATCACTGAAGCTGATAGTCAGCTAAAAATAGTCGCTAAATGCCAAATTAGCCTAAACAAAAAAGAAAAAAAATTAGGTCAGCCAAAACAGGTAGCATGTAGCTGAAATATGAGCTAAACTCCAAAATAGTTGAAAAAAAATCGTAGTAAATTCCAAAATAGTCCAAAAAGTTAGCAGAATGCATATTTTTTTAATCTTTAAAGCCGTGACTTTTTAACATAGTTCTAAATAATAAAAAGGCAGGAATATTATTTCAGAAAAAAATCACTTTAAACCTTCAATAGGTTTCAATATTTTACCATCCATGCAATTTTGTCAAAATTCTACAAGTTAGAAATGAGTACAAGATAACATCGGGCTATTAATAAAAATAAAATAAAATGATCTGGAGGGCCGGATAGAATTATCCGGAGAGCCGGATCCAGCCTTTGACACACGTGACCTGAAGACTTCCTGTTCTGTTGCATCTTTTTTTTTAACCAATAGAGGAATATTAATATATGCAAGAAACTGTAGTTTCAAACACACACAGCAAAATGAAGTCAAATTAGCAGAAAAATTGGTCACAAGAAAAGGTGAAGCTACTGAGTAACTTGTGTAGAAACCTGTTAGAGGATGAGCGTTTACATGTGTATAGTCTGCAAACTTGCAAAAATAAGTTGACTTACAAACTCAGAAGTGTATTTTAGGCAAAAACAGGGAGTACAATCTTTTTTTTTTTTTTTTACCTGTGTTTCATCCTCAACCCTCTTGGAAGAACTTTATTGGTCTTCAACACAGACACAGGCTGTTTTTCCTTGTAGCTTCTTTTTTTCAGCAGTTTCGTGAATCACATGTTCGTATGTAATTGAATGTAGTTTCAGCAACCTTCCTGACAACAATCTGCCTTTTCCAGCCTTGAAACTGAAACACAGACACACTTGAAACCACCCTCTGCATGATTGCCGCTGGAAGAGTGGGCGTGTCCCAGGTGGCATGGCCGTCCCTCTGATCAGTATTTGCAGCAACAGCTCATCTCTCATATCACATATTGTTGTTTATACATTTATATGGGAATTTAGTTAATTCGACTCTACGTTGTAAGTTTTTTATTATTGTGTTTTACTTAATTTGCCATCATTTTAATCTGTGTTTTTTCTACATTATTTTGCATTCTGGGTGTTTTTTCTCAGGTTATTTCTTTTATCATATTCCCAGTGTTAGTCCCATATCTTAAACTGCTATTTAATTTTGTTTAAAATGTTTAAAAAATAAAAAGTGTCACTTGGGGTTTTTGTGAATCTTTTTTCTAATTTGACCCTCACACTGTAATAGGATACAATAAAACAACTCATATGTCCTTCTGAAAGGCACTGAGTCTTGTGTAATGTGGTGGAAAACATTCCCCGAGAGTCTCATCATTTCATTTCAGGAGTTCTTTTCAGGATTTTCAAAAGGCCCCAAGCATCAACTGATAGCATCATCCTTGCTGACAACGTCCCCTGACTCTGACAACAATCAGCCACAATCAGTGAGTTTAGGTCAATAGTGTCCTCCAGCCTGAGAAACTTTTAAAGGAGCCGGTCTGAGGAGAAGTTAGTGACAGTTCAGACAAACAAGTGTTTCAAGTGCTCAGCAACAAGTCGTGAAGGAGTGACATGAATGGATGAATGTTTCTCAAATAAAAACAAAGGAATTGGGCAAATGCTTGAATGACAGACAGAGAGCTGTACAAGCTAATTCAAGTAAAAACGCATTTTTTCATTTATAAAACTGGAACTCTCTGAATTAGGATTAAAGTTGGACCTGGAAATCCAACTTTTAATAATGCACAAAAAAAAAGATCACTGCCAAGAAAATGTACATTCATTTATCCAATTTATCCATTGAGTTTGTTAGTTTGATTCATATTATCAAACTAAATGTGAAGCCTTTTTATACAGTACTCTTAAAATAAACAACACAGGATGAAGGCTAGTCGGGCTAACAGTAGGGTTGGGCACTGAAGTTCGGTTTCAAGTAGGAACCGTTATGATTTGCGCGGTTCTACCGAAACCGAAAGATGCGGCTGCAAACGGTGCCGGATTTCGGTTCCAAATTTCATTGAAGTTTCATTTGTCTGTGGACATGTCAATCACTTGTACTCCCTTCTGATTCTTTACGATTCAGCCTATCTATTTACTTTCTTGTGTTCGTGGGCGGGCTCATATAAAACCGCCGAGATGGTCGGCTTCCGCAACGTTGGTGGGCGGGACTTTCGCTGTGAATAGTGGAGTTTCCGCAATTTTTAAACAACGCTGGAGCCCCATCCCAAAATGAAACAATGAATCGTTTCCTCCTTGTTGGGCTGCTAATAGCAGAAAGCTCGGCTCGGCTCCGCCCACCACCACAGCGGGTCGTCATCATCTGCTGCGCTTTGCAGCCGTGTGATTGACATTTATCTTCCGCCTTATTTTATTGAAATAAAATATTGCTTTTGCCCAAAAACAACTGCAAATAAATGCCACATTCCTGATTTAATTTAATAAAATGTCAGGCTAAAATTTCAAGGACGTTTAAGTTTATTTAAGACGGAGTTTTATATTATGCTTTATATTACGTGTGCACAGCTGCACGGCAGGAGGGAGTCTGCGCTTGTTTGAAGCCGTTCTGCTTTGGATTTAGGAAGATAAAGGCATTATTTTTTATTACTGAAGTACCGCAATAAGCACCGAAAGGGAACCGAAACAGAAACAAAAGAACCACGGTAGCACCGGAACCGCATCAGATCCCATCTGTGCCCAACCCTAGCTAACAGACTAGCTTTTTCAGAGACTTAGCAAAGAAAACTATTAGATAGTATCAGTTATGATATGTTGTGTGATTTGGTAAGTTTTTGTTCCCAACATTGTTACTTTAAGATGCAAAAATATAGACATGAAAAGCACCATATTAACCCACTGTCTCAAATTTGATCCATACTTTTTTATAACATGGTTTAACTGCATTATAAACATTAATTACATTTAAAACTGGATTTTTTTTCAATACAGCAAATAGTAATAAAAAGAAAAGAACAAGAATAGATAGAAAATTAGCAAAAACATTTTCCCACCAAAAGGGTTTTTAAGATTTCATGGAAGCAGCCATTTTGAAATGAGCAGGAAAAGGCCTTCTACTGCCCCTAGTGGCATGATGATGAACTAACGGAAAAAAATGGAATATATTATATACAATGGGTTTTAAAGGAAAGTTTGCATCATGTTAATGAGAAAGAAGTTTCAGAAGTGCTATATCAAACACAGTATGAAGGGTTAGATGAGTCCCATTTAATAGTTGCAGCGTGGTGTATGCTGGTTAGTTTCTTGCTCCAACGTCACAGGTGGGCCGACACGAAAGTATGGCGATAAAAGGGGCGGGTCCAAGGCGCCTACTCAGGTGGGTGCAGCTGGAAATCTGGTGCTGCGCTGGCTGTAAGCTGCCTTGATGACTACAAAACAATGAATTGTGGGAAACGGTCTTCTGACAGTTATAGTTAAACAAGATGCTGATCAGAAATGACTGGCGCTAAATGAAGGAAATCTGTGTATTTTGTAAGTTTTTCTGGAAAGTAGTGAATAAAAAAAAATAAACAATATTTAAAATAATCTGAGGTTACTGTTAGCTTTAAAAGTTATTTTTAATTTCAATCATATTTATTTATTTGGGACAGGGGACATGAACTTCACCCAGCGGGTATTTTGTATCTGTTTCCTCTGACAGAAGTTACAAGTAATACAAGGGTCTCAGACTTTTTCTTGTGAGGGCCACATAACTGTCTCTGATGTGGTGCCGGGGTCGGTTTGTAGGCTAACAGAAAAAGTGCAACAATCACACCCTAAACGTTAAGATTTATGGTTTTCCAGAAAGCCACACATAGCCAAATTTTAAACAATTCATTTCTGCAATCTTCACAGAAAAAATAATACTAAAACATTTTAAAAACTAGATATATAGCATTACCTGCAATAGATTAATAGCTGAACATGCTTAAATTGATAACAAAAAACACTGAAGCTGAAAACACTGATACTGATGGCTAGCTAAAATATTAGCGAAGTGCCGAATAAGACAAAAAACAAAAAAACAAAAAAACAATTTAGCCAAAACAGCTAGCTTAAAGCTAAAATATTAGCTAAACTTCAAAATAGCCTACAAACTGAAAAAAGCCTAAATTAGCTAAAACAGCTAGCATGTTGCTGAAATATTGGCTAAATGCCAAATTAGCCTAAAAAAACTGGAAAAATGTCTAATTTTGTCAAAAGAGCTAGCATCAAGTTAAAATATTAGCTACACTCCAAATTAGCCTAAAAAAATAGTCTCTAAAAACAGTCTTGCTAAAGCTTGGAGTTTGCCGTTATCTCAGGTGCCTTTCCCATCCCTGCATGCAGCCGCCAGGCACAGCGCAAACACATCTATTATGGGCAACAGTGTGACTTCTAGAATTACAATGCATGAAATCACATTTTTATTAAAACAAGTCTGAACTGAACATATAGCTTCATAAATGTCGGCTGCTGAGAAACATGACCAAAAAACTCTGCAGTCATAAGCATGTGCAACAGCTCATGCATCAGCTTCATGCATTTCCCACTCGCACGCCTGCTCACGTTCATTCCAGCCCACTGGTCATCTCACCTCCAACAATTTCAAAACACCAGGTAAATGTTAGGCAAACTCATTTAGTTTTTTTCTAAGGTGCAAATTAATTTAAATCTCCCTTTTCTTGAAGACTGGCGTGGAAATGAACGCACATGGTGTGAAACTATAAAGTTTTATTGAATAAAAGAGGCAGTATCTATACAGGTGGGCACACAGTAACAGCCCTGTGTGAATGGACTTTTTGCTGGGAAAAGCTAATTGTGAGAAGAAATGGTCACTCAAACCTGATTGGCCAATGGCTTTACCTATGCATGCCAACGGCGGCACACATGCTCCAGGTTGTCAACCTCTGCTCTACACAAACACCTGACAGAACTAATAATCTGCAAAACAAATTACACTGGAAACACCTGCACGGGTCACAAACTTGCTAAAACTTGTTCGCCAAAAGTAATTTAAATTTCTGAAATCAATGCCCAACATCATTTCCTGTTTTGGTTTCACTGGTGTTTCTATCAGGGCCCGGTTGATGGAGGACCCAAAATGTAAACCAGGCTTGGTGGTGGAAACTTAAACATTGAATAAACTTGAATAACACAAAACTCCAAAAAGGTGACCCAGAAGAGTAGATGACCTGACATGGTAGAATTCAAAAGCAGACACATAAACAGGCTGAGAGTAAATGACAGAAATGAAAACAGCTGTGGATGATCAACATGAACCTGGAGTGACTCAACTCAAAACTTGATCAAAAACCAGAATATAACCAACAAAAACCTGACCAAAGTTCACTATCCTCACAGTTTACACTCAAAGGAAGAGGTCTGTACTCTTTTTTTATCTTAATTTTCTATATTTTTTTGTGACAAGTGGAACTGATGACATAATTTCCTGAAGAAGTCTATGAAATCGTGTTTTAACAACTGCTGGAATAAATTGCATCATATGAGGTTCCACTGTACTGGAAAATGCTGTTACGGAGAGAAGCAAATGTTGATTTTGTGAACACATCAACAGTTGGAATGAACATCTGCACATTATTATCTACAAACAAGTAAATGGAAAGACCAGTGGTCACTTTTAAACACTGCATGTGTTTGCTGGTGGGTAGCTGTTGTGTATGATGTATTTGTATTATGATGTATTTGTATTATGATGTATTTTCTGTTTAGTTTTTTTTGTTGGCCATATCAACATCTGAACAATTAGGGCTGAGTGAAAATGATAAACTGGAGTAATTTAAATCTTTAAATGATGAGTCATGACCTTTTTGGAGCTCCATACATTTATTGTGGTCTCAAAATTATTGAGATCTCCAATTAAAACCATATTTTTTACATAAAGGTGATTAACAAAGGCGAGGCATCCTTATAGTTTCGCGGTCCTCAATTGTAGAATAGTTTACCTGAGGATCCCTGAGTTTTTGCCTATCTATAGATTTTTAAATGTAACTAAAGACTTATTTTTTTAACTTAGCTTTTATATCAATCATATGACTAGCTTGTTTATTTATATGCCGGGTTTTTGAGGACCTTTATGGTTTGTCAGTTTTACGTTTTTATGTTGTTTATCTTTTAATTCTTCGAAGACCTTCATCAAATTTTAGTCACAGTGTGGCATTCATTTAATTTATTTTTTACGTCATTTTTATTGTTTTATTGTCTTTCAATTTTTATTGCTTTAACTAATGTTTTAATCTAATCAGTGCCTCCTCAAATTTGAGCGTTTCCAATATTTTGTATTTTTATGTCTGTTTTGGTATTGCTTCTTTTATTTACTGAGTCTTAAAGTTTGCTTTGCAAAATGCTTCTAACATATTAAGTTTATTCCTGCAGTGGATGCAGTTTGTTAGCAAAATACTGCTAAAATATAAAGTTTATTCCTGCAGTAGAAGCAGTTTGTTAGCAAAATGCTGCTAAAAAATGAAGTTTGTTCCAGCAGTGGATACAGTTTTTTTTTTTTTTTAGCAAAATACAGCTCAAATGTGCAGGTTATTGTTGCAGTGGAAGCAGTTTATTAGCATAATACAGCTAAAAGATTGAAGTTTATTCCAGCAGTGGATGCAGTGAGGAGAGAACATTTTTGTTTTGAGAGATCACTGTATAGGACTGCACCCCTTTCTCTATAGACTACCTTCAAAAAAGAGAGTTGGAACCACAGGAAGTAATTTCAAAGTCATGATTTAGTTGATTTATTTGGTTTAATTAATGCATGTTTTAACATTAAATTGATTGAAGACCCTTTGCTTTAACAGTAGTTGTAAAGGGGGCATCCGGGGCATTAAGTTTCAGTGTTAGGTCAATGTACAGAAGTAATGAGAGGTTCTGCGGTGCGATTAGAGCATTAGGTATGATGCGTCGATCCACCAGCAGGAGGATTTGGCCGTTGCAGCATGGATTTTGTCTACCTGTTGCATCAGTGACTCAATCAGTGGGTGGAGTACAAATCAAATATGATCAATCTAATTGTTGTCGTCCTGAACTTCCATCCTGCCATACATCTATTTTATTAACCCTCTCTATCAAAATACCTTTCACAGCACAGCTGAAAAGTACTATACAAATTGGATTTGATTAATTGCCTAAAAATTAAAAAATAAAGCTCATTAATAACGTTACATGCTTGCTTTAACCCTTGAGCTATCCTAGGCATTTACATTAAAAATGGGGTCATCTGGACCCACAAGAAAGCACACTGAAGTTTTTTTTTCCAAGGATATTCTATCTTCACTGGTGTCCATGGCAGACATAAAATCCTGTCCATCTTTGTCACGGGAGGGATCGCACATTAATGGAAGGGTGGGGTCATCTGGACCCCATAAGAGAGCACGAGGGTTAAAGGAGAGTAAAGTAACTTCTGACCTGATGAAAACACAGCTGTTTCAGATGTTTGTTCAAAATCAAACATTTTCCCAACGATTCCCGGGGTTTGGGCAAAAGTCAGATTCCACTCTGGGAACATTACGGACACTTTCTCTGCTGTGCTGTCCGTCAGCTCCAAACTCTTATCTCTGCTGTCCCGGATGTGACCAAACTACTCACTACAAAGTTCCCGTCTCTCACCATCTTCATTATATGAGTGCTCGCTTCCTCTGTGAAGTGTGAAACATCAGCAGCCCAACACTTATCACTCACTTACTTTATTCATTTAATGGAAACTCCATTAGTGAATGTGGAAAAAACCCAATATTAAGCCAGCGTTGGAAAGAAAAGGTCCTAAATGAATGAAGACGTTTGCTTTCAGCTGTCTTTGCAGTAACAGCAGTGTGCTGTAATGTTTATTTATGATTTCTGGGATGTTTAGAGTGGGATTATGTAATGATAGACCTGTGGGAGTTGGTGCAGTTATGGCTGAGTAAATGGAGGTTTTGATGATGCAAAAAGATGTCAACAGACCTGTGAGAACTGGAGCAGCCAAGCAGATGTTGTAGAAATTGGTTTTAGGAACAATTTGGAAATGGTTCCCTTGAAGTGATGTGAAAAACTCAGCTCAGGTCAAGAAGGGATGCACCCCGCAGACAGACACCTCCTTTTTCACTCTCTATAGAAAGAGACAGCTGGAGATGGTTCATC
>NC_050534.1:4946602-4950067 GCF_002922805.2 Oryzias melastigma
TGATGCAAAAAGATGTCAACAGACCTGTGAGAACTGGAGCAGCCAAGCAGATGTTGTAGAAATTGGTTTTAGGAACAATTTGGAAATAGTTCCCTTGAAGTGATGTGAAAAACTCAGCTCAGGTCAAGAAGGGATGCACCCCGCAGACGGACACCTCCTTTTTCACTCTCTTCAGAAAGAGACAGCTGGAGACGGTTCATCTTCCTCAAGGATGTCAGATTTCAAAGCTAAGCTGTTGTTATGCTTCCATCCAGGAGGCTCAAGCCGAGCTTCTGAGGCTCATTTCTCTCCCATCTTCACATAATGTCCTAGCAGCTGTGTTCTTTCATCCCCTCTGTTTTGAGTCTAAATCTGTTTCCTGTTTTTACACCTGGGATTGAACCTGATTTTTTATGTGTATTCTCTCTTCTTATTTCACATTTGAATTAAAATTTTAGTGAAATCAGTGAATGGCTAGAAAAATCATTTTATAGTCCCCCTCCGATGAACATCCTGTTTTTTTGAGTTTTTTTATCATCCATGTGTGTCATTATTCTTCTGAAAGAGAACAAATATAATAAGAAATCCTTTTGTTTTTGTATTTCCGAGTATTTCTCCTTTTAAATCAACCAAACTGTCTTGGACAGACTCTGTTTGAATGAATGATCTTCTTTCCATCAACAGCTCTGCTGCACATGCACTAAACCCTCATCTGTTCCTAGTGTCTAGTTCAGGTTCTGGAGAAGAGAAGATGGTATCTTCACATTGACTGCAGTCAAATGAGCCGCCGTTCACATTTCTGTGGTCAAATCAGCATCACTGGATTTTTTGTGTGAGTTTCATCCAATACTTACGGTAGCAGGACTGAGAACGCTGGAAAATCTCCACCAGACTCCACGGAGCTTCTTGATGTGACCACGGAAATGTGAACGGCGGCTCATTTGACCGCAGTTGGAAAGGATTGTAAATCAATGAAAGAGCATTTTGATGTTAGCTTTGATTATTTTATCAAGAACTCTGAGAAACCAATGATTGAATGTATTGATCACAGTCAATAAACATTGGAGAATTAGCTAAAAGAGTCTTTGGTGAACTGGAAGGAGAAAGAATCAGGATTTTGGAGGAAGTTCTGTCCATGAAGATCTTCACTTCCTCGTCCAGCTGACATCTGGATCAGAACCATACGGCTGGACATTACCCAGATTGATGGACATTTTTTTTATGTAGCAGCGGTGAAGATTTATGCTAGTGAGACTCAGAGATATCATACTCAGACAGGGGGGGATCAGGGGCGGAGCTACTAAGCTCAGCACCAAAAGCCACGCCCCCTCAGAGGAGACTTTGGAAACACAGGCTCCAGATCAACATGAAAAATGACTTTTTAAGATATTTAGGTTGTGGGATTTTTGTTAAAAACTTCATAATCTTAATTAAAACACTATCGGGAACATTTTTTAAAATGAGAAAATTGTCTTTAAAATGTACATTAAAAATGGGAGTTTGAAAATGTGCATGTTTTTGTTGTTGCGGTCTGGAGTTTGTGGTGCTGCGAAGCTTTGAATCCTGCAGGAAGAAGCTTTCTTAATCCCTCTGCTCTTGAGCCTCTTCAGGGATGAAAAGACTTTCCTGATCAATCAATCACTGTTGGGATGACTGAAGCTGTTCATGATCTGCAGCTTCTACAGTTCTAGGATTGCGAAAAAAAAAAAATCTGCACAAATTAAATATTTAAACATAGTGATTGTCTTCATTTTCCGTTCATTTTGAGCCTGCTTTGTGATGACTGATGGGTTATTTTATTCCATTTGTCGCCCACAAACTTTGGGAATGTTTAAGGGACTGCCCTTAAAAAGACACTGAGGAAAACAAACTTTATTCAACAAAATATTAAACTAGTAATCTGGAAAAAAAATCTGAGCAACAAATTGACACTAAACATAAGAAATTTGGTGGTAAATAGACAGAGGAAAGTTATAATGTGGAGTGTCCTCGGGCAAGACACTGAGCCCCACATTGCCTCTAGTGGAAGGTTGGCGCCAGTGTTCATCAATTCAGAAAATTGCTATACAAGTGCACGACATTTATATATTTCAATAGTGGCTCCGGCATTTATCCAAAAAATGTGGCTGTCGGCCCGGCGTTAATTAGAAACAGGCGTCTATTGGAGACCGGTGTTTATACCATCACAGACTGAATGGTGATGACTAAAGGGTTCATTTCACAGTAAACTCGGCAAAGAAAAGTAAACACCAGAAGATAAGAACATTGTCTTTGGTTATGATCAGCACTGGCTCCGACGTTTCTTTTGTCTTTGAAGAATCATCAATCTCTGTATCAAAAATCATTTTCATGGAGACACGCCCACCTTTCCATTTTTCTCAATAATCCATGTTCAAACCAGTTCGTCTAATTTGCTCAGTTTCCCCTTCCAGGAAATCAGTTTGCTTGTTGCTCTTTTTTCTGTAGCCATCTTCTCAATATCGCAGTCTGTTTGCACCATTCTGATGTGTTTAGGTTCCACCCCAACATGTTTTTTGGCATATGTCATGGCACAAATCAAATGAGCATTTTTTTGGCCAACGCTACACTGGATCAGAACTCAAATTCCACAGACCCCTGGTGTCCGGCATCTAGAGGAGACCGGCATCCTTTAGAGACCGGCCATTTTGGAAGATAAGCAGTAGCCTAGTGGACATGTGTCAAAGTCAAGGCCCGGGGGCCAGATCCGGCCCTCCAGATCATTTTAATTTATTGTCATTAATGGCCCGATGTTATCTTGCACTTATTTCTAACTTGTATAATTTTGACAAAATATATATTTTACAGGAAGTAAAATGTTGAAAGTTGATTTATTCTGGAATAAGGTACCAGGTACCTCCTGTTTGGAACAGGAGGGGGAGGAGCCAAACTGTCCAGTGATTATACTGTCAATATATTTCTCTAATATTGTTGCTTTTGTGCTAGCATGATGCAAACATTTCTTTAAAATTGTTATCGTGTTTGTATGATTCTAATATTTCTCTAAAGTAGTTGTTATCAAGCTATTTTGATGCTAATATTTTTATAAAATTGTTGCTACCTTGTTGTTATCTATTATCTGTTACTTAAGTAAAGTAAAACTGCTACAAATGACTTGTATTTCACAATTTTATTTCTATCCCCGTAAAAACATAATCAAAAAGCACAACGTTTCAGTAAATGCAAGAAACCCTATTAATATTTGAAAAATTAATTTAAGACTTTACTGTACAGAGTGTAAAAAGCTGCCCACCTGTTAACAGGCAAATGTTTACCACGATTTGTGTTAAATGTAAAGCTCATCACTGCTGTTTCGTACCTCCATTTTAGCACAAACCTGCTCTCAGTTGTGTAACAGTCCTGCAAATGTTACATCATTATTACGTGAGTAGTAAGAAAAACTCTTTCTGTTGCTCTTTTCTACATGACATTTTTTGTTGGTAAACAGCGTCAGACAAAGCTTTAGTA
>NC_050534.1:4950706-4958252 GCF_002922805.2 Oryzias melastigma
AGAGGAGAATCCTGCTTCTTCTTATGCTAAAAAAAACAAAGCACTAAAAACGGAGGTGGAGGAGGCTGAAGAAATGATGTCAGGAGACGAGGGGGAATCCAGAACCTCCTCAGCGGCTCAAGTGGAGGAAGGAGGAGGACAGAAATCTAGAGTCGGGAGAGGCTGAAGTTCAGCCACAGTAATACAAAGAGAACGCAAACAAATCTGAAGTCCGGGAGCCAGACAGAAGCAGAGAAAGCAGAACAAAACACTAAAGAGGAAGCAAATTGTAATCAGGGACAGAAAACAAAAATCTCAAACCTAATGAGAGCCATGAACAGCTGTCAGCAAGAAACTGGCAGGAGCTGGCACTCACAAATGTTGTTAGGATGAGAGGAAGCTCTTTCACCCAAACAGCCCACTGCTCTCCGAGAGACTCAGGTTCAATCGGATCATCCCATCCAATGTTTTGCTTCCAAATATCCTGGATGAGAACTTTAGCCCTGGTGGTAAATGGAATGATGAAGCCAAGTGGAACATACTGGCTTGCTAGAGCTTTAAAAATAATTATATATTCCTCATGGTTGGCTCAAGGTGATCTGCAGGGCGAAGTTTGAAACATAGTGTGTCACTGAGACAGTTCCACTGGAGGCCCAGGGTTGGCTCCAGCAAGTCACTACTTCCCTTAGACAGACTCAGTTCGAAGCGCTCGGATTTGACTTCTGAGGGAAGGTGTTCGATCACTGCTGGCACATTACTCCCCCACTGTCTGAGATCAAATCCTCCTTCCAGGAGTAGTTGACGTAGGTTATCAAGGAGAGCTTTGGCTTTAGCAGTAGTACGGGTGCTATGTAGACAGTTATCCAAATAGGAGTTCTCCACAATCTCTGTCAGGTGGGATTTATCCCCACAGTTGTCCCGAACATGGTGCTGGAGGGCGTAAATCGCACAACAGGGGCTGCAAGAAGTGCCGAATGGAAGCACCTGCCATTCGTAAATGATTGGCCTGTCCTCCCTTTCCATTTCCCTCCAGATGAATCGCAAAACTGGTCTGTCAGCGGGTTGCAAGTGAATCTGATGGAACATAGCTTTTATGTCACTGCTGTCAGCAACTGAGTGCTGACAGAACCTCAGCAGGACACCAAGTAGGGAAGGCCCCAAGGTAGGACCAGGCAGCAATAGCTCATTCAGGGACTGCCCTTTGTATTGGAAAGAGCAGTCGAACACAACTCTATTCTTTCCGTTGTGATGGACTATGTGATGTGGTATGAACCATGACTCTGATGATTGATTGGCATCCTCTGGTAAGACCTTGGATATATATCCTGCCTCCTTCAGTCTTTGGATCTCAGAGCAGTAAGCCTTTGCTTATGTAGAATCCTTAGCAAGCCTCCGCTCTGTGCTGCGGAGCCTGGGAAGCACTGGTTCCACAGGAGCTCGAGAGAGCTATTAGTTGTATGGCGAAGAAGAAGTGTAGCGTACCATTGTATGCCATCTACTGTTACCCTTGTGGTGGCCATTTCCAGTAGATTGAGAGCTTGGTGATCCTCCTTTGAACGAGTGGCGACCTTCTCACTGTATGGCAAAGTGTCCATTTTCCATAGGCGCTCCACATTGGCGAGAAGCTCACTGGAAGCTGAGGTGGTGGCAATATGCAGACATTGCTGGACTCCAGGTAAGATAGGAGCTGTGTCAACTGGCCCTTGAAGTGACCAGCCCAGCTGAGTACAGATGGTAACCGGTCCGCCTGGCGGTCCTGCATACACAGGTTGGATTGGGGTAATCAGATGCAGCATATCGGCCCCAATTAGAAGCAGAGGCTGGACACCATTCACTGGTGGTAAGGGAAGGTCTCTGAGGTGCTTGTATTTCCTCTGCAGCATAGCAACTGGGTAAGTGTGTTCAGCAAGAGCCAACTTTTCTGCGGTAAAGGCATGAGGGATCAGGTACTTCTCTGATGGACGTAGGAGTGATGATACTTCCAGGGAGACTGAGGCTCCCTTCAGTTCAGTCACACTTTGGTGCACAGTCTGCAGTGGTAGGATCTCTGGATGACAGACAAGATTGAGCTGGTGCACTACTTGTGGCAGGACAATGCTCCGCTCTGAACCGTCATCAAGAACTGCATACGTCTCCATCCTTTTTTGCCATTATAGAGGAGGACCTTAACCACCTTCAGCATTACCTTTTGAGATCTGTTGGGCCGGTCCAGGTATACCTTCGTAGAAGGCAGACTGAGAGTATACACTTTCCGTTTGGTTTCCTGGACTGACTCGTGCAGGACAGTAAGGTGATTTTCCTTGCAGGTCTTACAAGGGCGCTTCAGCGTGCAGCGGTCCACTGGGTGATTGCGTCCACATTTCCAACACCGTTTGTCATCCTTGAGATACTTCAAGATCTGTTCAGTGTTTAGCTTCTTGAATTCCTCACAGGAATTAAGATAATGGTCGTAGTTGTTGCAATATGGACAATAAGGCTTGGTCTTGGATTTGGCCTTTGCTGGTGTAAACCCTGAAGCTGTGGACTCTCCTGGACTCATTTTCTCAGTTGCACTAAAGTACATAGTCACTGGTTTCTCTTTAGGTCGAGCAGTCTGCTGATCTCTCCTAGGCTGTCGGGAGGTATCATCATGGTACAGTGCGGCTGCTCGGCTGGATATGCGCCTCACTTGAGACTTCATTTGAAGCCAGGTGGCCAAGTCCGGAAGAGTGTAGGTTCTGTCGGTACCAGTCTGTAGGATACCTTGCCGTAAACAATACTCAATAAAGCCATCGCGGTTGGTGGGAGGCATTTTGCTGAGAAGGTAATTGACATGGGAGCCACAGTGTAGCTAATATCAATTTTGTCCCTCCAAAGACTTCAACATGCCCGCTCGCTCAGATGAACATGGCTTCCCAATACTAGTGCAAGCTTGAGTAGGGCAAAGTCACTCTCCCAACCACTCTCAAACACTGGTAGCGAAGGTCGAGAACCAAGAGTTGTTGCAGGGAGTAGTTCAGCTCTGGGTAGTGATGCATAACCAGAGTAGGGAGCAGGAAGAACTGGATCCATTTGTTGCCCATGGTGCATTGAAGAGAGTGGTGGAGCTCTTTGACCAACATGTGGAGGAGTGTTAAGTGGTTCCACCTTTGGTTGGTTGCAAGCAGGTTGGTGCTCTGCAGAAGACTGTGGCACCCCTGGATTGGCACAAGTTTGGTTGAAATAGGAAATTGGTACTGGACCTGGGCCACTAGGAGGGTTTGACTCAGTACACGGTGCCATCTGTGGCGTTGGATAAGCCAGAGGTGTTGAACTGATGACACTTGTCGTTGGGTTTACTGAAGAAGCAAAGATTGCCGGGATGGCAGCAGGGTGCAGCGTTGGCTGTGGTCCAGCGGATGTCACTGTAGAGGCTGGAATGCCTTGTTGCTTCAATTGTAGAGGTTGACAGTGTACTACAGAAGCTGATGGTAGAGGCAACTGAGTTGACAGTGGTGATTGGAAGGTTGATATCATTGGGTTGACCTGTGTATTCTGTGCTGGCAGTGGTAAGTCCACGAAATGGCTTGACTTGGCAGAGGGCGCAGGTGAAGGTGACTGACCATGGGAAAGCAATGAAGAACGAAGCTTGGCAATTTCAAGGTCTTGCTCAGCTCTTGCTAAGCGCTGTTGTCGCTCTTGCTGCTTAGTGAGTGCTTCTCTAGCCTGGAGTGCCTCTTCTAATTCCAACTGCTTTATTCTCTCCTCCAAGTTACCAGCTTGCGGAGTTGACAGACCCTGAGTGGGATATGTCCCAGCAAATTAACTTGTACGCCTACTAGATCTGCTGTGGATGTATGAACCCTTGTTGGATGACATGCTCGATTTGTTGCTTCTTGAGCCTTTTTTTAGTCTTTTCTCTCGTCCTTTTCACAGACTTTTCTTGATCCTCTTTTGTTTACTTTTCTAGAATCTGTTTTGTAGACATTTCTAGAACCTGTTCTCTAGTATCTCCAGTCTTTTCTTGAGCCTTTTAAAATTTTTATTTTTCATTTTTAACTTTTCTAGAGCCTCTTTAGTAGACTTATTTTAAGCCTCTTCCCCAGACTCTTTTGTAGACTTTTCTTGAGCCTTATTTTAGACTTTTCTAGAGCCTCTTCTGTAGATATTTCTAGAACCTCTTTTCCAGTTTCTTTTGGAGGATTCTCATGAGCCTGTTTTAGACTTTTCTCTAGTCCTTTTCACAGACTTTTCTTGATCCTCTTTTTACTTCTCTAGAACTATGTTTTGTAGACATTTCTAGAACCTCTTCTCTAGTCTCTTCTGTAGATTTTTCTTCAGCATTTGGTTTCTGTAGGTTCCTCAGTCTTTTGTTGGCAGCCGCTCTTTGAGGTTGTAGCTACTGTTCAATCTTCACAAATGGATGTGAACAGGCTGAAACTTCTGAACATTGTTCATACCAGGAGAAACAGAAGGCCAAGAATGCCAACTGTGATAATAGTAGAACTGCAAAAGAGTCACTGTAGATTTAACTAAAGTTTATTGATATCACACGGATAAATTCATTAGATGATGCTTTTAGTCAGATTTATGTGAACTGGTTTGAGGTTTTCCTGTCTGCAGGTGGTGCTGTATTTTTGTTTTGGTTTGAGTCCTGGCTTGGTCGTTCTGTGTAGAGTTTCTCCATGCTTTGGTTTTCTCAGAGGAATCTGGCTTTCTCCCACAGTTCAAAAACATGTTTCGTAGGTAGATTGGTGGCTCAGATCTTCAGGTTCTGTTTTCTGGACTGTACAGAAGGGACATTTATGCTAAAACCCTCATCTTAAAAGTGAGTGAACAGAAGTCAAAAGTGAAATGAGAAAAAGCTTAAAGCAGCAGTAACCAGAGTTCATTCTGACACTGAGAAGGTGAGCTGAAAACTCAACCACACCGCTTTCACACCAGGTTTGATTCTTTTTATCTTTACAAAAACTACCCATGAGTCTTTTCTCCTCTGAAAGCTGCAGATTAGCTCAGAGTTCTTTAACTTGACTGAAAACGCTTGTTAAAAAAAAACAGATGTTGAACTGTTTGTACTCAGAAGAAAGTTTTTGCCTCAGAGTTGTCAAATTTGAGACTGAAGGTAAGAGTCCGCCTTTGTTTTGGAAGTGGAAGACATGACAAATGTTTTATTGAATTTGAATATACCACTGTGCGAGGGGAAGTCGAGCCTCGCTAGAGGATTGCTGGTTGAGGCGGCAGATCATGGACTTTGATTACTGTCAGAGAATGAAGACGCTTGGAGAGAGACTGAGATTTCCTCCTTTATTGAATGATGAACAGAGTGAACTGCAGCAGTTGGTAGTTAGCACAGTTTTCGGATGTGGGTAGGCATTAGTTTTCGCAGGTATGGGCATGAGTGTGTGTGGTCTGAAACAAATAATAAAGAAAATATGTTACAATAAATTCTGTCTGATATTCAACAAATCTTATAACATAACTAAATAAACTGCTTGTAAATATGTGACTTAAGCTTTACAGAGAGGTCACTAACATAAGGTTTAACACAACCAATAATTCTCTGTTAACACTCAAAATTAGCTGAGTTGTTCAAAGAAACAGATTTTAGTAAAGAAAATTCAATCAACTTAATCTTCCACAATAGAGAGCATGCCTGGGCAAGTTCAACAGGTGTAGTTTTTTCGTCCACCCGTAGGTGGTGCTGTTCTGCCGTTTTCTCTAGGGCTTTCTCACAACCACTGTAATATTTAAAACAACCCAAACTAAATGCAGAGATCTCACTGTGTGAATAGTCCTCCACACCACGCTCACAAGGCAGTTTTAAACCAGAGGTAATAAGTATACCGCTCCAGAGAAGAATCCAGACTGTTCTTCTGCTAAAAATAAGTTAGGATAAAAAAGATGGAGGAGTTGCATGCTGGGAGATGATGTCAGGAGAGTCGGAAGAGGCTGGAGTTCATCTATAGCAGGGGTGTCAAATCAATCGCACAGGGGGCTAAAACCTAAAACACACCGTAGGTCAAGGATCGAACAGGATAAACATTTATTGAACACTCTTAAACTACAAATTTAAAACAGTAACTTGTTAACATAATTATGAACTAGATATATAGCATTACCTGCGATGATGCTAGTGTGAATGCTGTAAGCTGAATTTGACCACTGAAGATGCTGAAATTGATTACTAAACACACTGAAGCTGATAGCTGAAAATGCTGAAGGTGATAGTAACTAAAATATTAGCTAAATGCCAAATTACCCTAAGAAACACACAAAAAATAGGTTAGTAAAAACAGGACTTAGCTGAAAAAATATTTAAACTACAAAATTAGCCTAAGAAACAAAAAAAAAGCCCAAATTAGCCAAAACAGCTAGCATATAGCTGAAATATTAGCTAAATTCAACAACAGCCTAAAACACTTAATAAATGCCAAAACAGTCCAAAAAGGCTAGCAGAATGTCAATTTTTAAAACTTTAAAATCGTAAGTTAATAACATAATTACGAATAATAAAAAGGCAGGAATATTATTCCAGAATAAATCAATTTAACAAACTTTCAATATTTTCTCTCCATAAAATACATATATATTTTTTTAAATTATTCAAGTTAGAAGTAAGCGCAAGATAACATCAGGTCATTAATAACAATAGAACTAAATGATCTTGAGGGCCGGATAGAATTACCCGGAGGGCTGGATCCGGCCCCCAGACCTTGATTTTGACACATGTGTTCTATAGTAATACAGAGAAAATACAAACAAATCCAAAGTCTGGGATCTGGACTGAGGCAGAGCAAAACACTAAAGAGACAGCAAATTTTAATCAGGGACAGTTAAAAAAAGCAGCCAGGAAAAACCGAGGAGAGCCATGAACGGCTAGAACGGGGGTCAGCAACCTTTAACAGTAAAAGAGCCATTTGGGCTCGTTTTCCACTGATCAAAATCTAAAAGGAGCTGTATAGTTGTCATAATTCAACCATAAGCCCTCACTTCCGACCACCAGAGGGAGCCCTCGCCAGAGTTTTAACACCTACTGCCTGNTGGGCTACTAGGAGGGTTTGACTTAGTACACGGTGCCACCTGTGGCGTTGGATGAGCCAGAAGCGTTGAACTGATGACACTTGTCGTTGGGTTTGCTGAAGAAGCAAAGATTGCTGGGATGGTATCAGGTTGCAGCATTGACTGTGGTCCAGTGGATGTCAGTGTAGAGGCTGGAATGACTTGTTGGGTCAATTGTGGAGGTTGACTGTGTCATCTTCCAATTCCAACTGCTTTATTCTCTCCTCCACGATAGCAGCTTGTGCAGTTGACAGACCTTGGGTGGGATATGTCCTAGCAGAGTAACTTGTACGCCTACTAGATCTGCTGTGGATGTATGAACTCTTGTTGGATGACGTGCTCGATTTTTTGCTGTAGTGGCTGGCGGAGCGGGAAACAACAACAGGTGGAGCTGAGAGCATGGGTGGCTGAGATCCAACTTGGTAGTCCTACAAATAAGCAGGTAAGCGGTGGGTCCTTTGTGGGCGGTTCCGGTGCTCAGAAGTGTCTGATGCTGCGTTGTCCATGATCTTCTTTGGTTGCACTCAATCCGGCTCGAAGGACCAATTGT
>NC_050534.1:4958328-4958971 GCF_002922805.2 Oryzias melastigma
CTTCAGACTGACCATGATCTCCACCCCTTTTCTGGTAAGTCCTTGTGTTACGGCCCCTGGCTTGCTAGGCTTGTGTGTGTCTGTATATGTATGTCCCTGTTTTAGTTTGTGTTTACAGCTTCCTTGAAATGCCAGTAGTGCTTGCTGTTGGCTCCGCCTCCCTCAAGGAAAACCATCTCTCCTCCCTCCACTCACCTTCACCAATTACCAGGACAGGAGGATATAAAAGAAGTGGCCCAACCTGGACGAGGTGGCGGCTGAATTTCCCAAGGGAATCAGTTTCCTCAGCCTGCCCCTGTTGTCGGCCTCAGCTGATATAAGCCTGTTCTGCCTGGTGTTGCCCTTCTTGTAAAATTTAGGTTTGGGACTTTGCTTTTTGCTTGCCTGGTGTTGTGATTTGTTTTTTAGTTTAACTGTTTGTATTATATTTATTTTGATAGGCCTGCCTGATGCTAAAAAGCCTGAGTTCCTGTGTTTGTTAGTCTTATAATGCTAAAAGGCCTGAGATTCTAAGTTTGAAAATCCTCTCCCCTCATTATTGGCTACCTGTGTTGGGTTTTGTTTAAGTTTTTTTGGAATAAACGACCCAGCTGCCAATCTTATTTGATCCCTCCCGGTTTCTTTTTTCTATATGTTGCACCTT